>NW_009594195.1:105848-171999 GCF_000690535.1 Cariama cristata | reverse complement strand
GATTACGCCCTGTCAGAAGTATTCGCGTTGTTTCGGGTTTTTTTTTTTATTATTATTTTTTTTTCCTATTTATATTTCTCAATGATTAACTTGGAAGGCGAGCTTTATGCCATTAGGAGATTACATGCTGACCGTAGCTCCGTTACTGCTTCCCCTAATGAACCCTGCGCTCCCTGTGCTTACGGTATCTTCTCCTCAGTCCGGTTGACTGGAGCAAAATTTGTTTACCAGTAGTCGTACACCATACTTAATCTACTCGAATCCTTCTTTCTGATTTGTGTTCGTTAATCCTTCGGCTTGATCTGATTGTTTTTTTCCCTCGATTCTAACTTTTTATTCATGCATTGTACTTTTGTCATGATTTTGCTATAGTTCAAGAAAAATACATTTTCTCATTATCCGGAGTATGCTTGCAGTGGGTTGAACCTCCTTGCTTGTGATAAATCTCCAATTTAATTGGCAGTAGTTTTAAGCTACAAAGTATCTGGCTCTATTATTTTTTGTTGGGGTGTCACTCGCTCAGGTCTCCAGATTACAAAGTGTTTTGGCCATATGCGTGTTTAATGATCCTACAATCTGCTGTAAATTACTGCATGAGGTATTTTCCGTAGGAATTTGAAATCTTTTTATAGCAAGTCAGCCTGCTTCTGCTGTAGTAGCTGCTGAAAATACAGTAGATGTCTATGTAGGGCAGCTGACAAGTCTTTTTTATGTATACCTCAATTATACTCTGTATTTTGAGATGTCCTGAACTCCTCGTGCTTTCTGTCTGCAGAATTGGAGAATCGAAGCAAATTTTCAAAACAAGTCTGTTTTATTTGTACTGTTTCAGACGTAAAGGTTGCAGAGAAGGTAACTTGGTGAGTTCGTGGGCAGTTGAGACAGATACTCAACCAGTACTAAATGTTATTAGGACGTAAACAAATATATGTTTAGAACTACTTTATTACAAAATTGTGGAATTACTCTAAAGGTTACCTCCCGGTGGGTTTCAGCTGGAATACATCCAGCGTTCTAGGCCTAAGGTTGTGTTTGAAACTCAGTGTCCGTGCAGCTGGATAGGTTACATAAATGAAATCAGAGCTTTCAGATTAAAACATGACTTTTGTCTCACAAGGGAGGGAGAGTATCTGTTTTGTAAAGAGATGCTGCTAAAGGAAATGTTAACATCACTACTGAACTCTGGAACAAAGCAATTAGATGGCGAGATAACGTGCGTTACATCTGGTTTTTCATTCTTCTCGCTCTGTGATTAACTTCTTTCATTTCATGTGCCTTTTGTAGGCTTTCTTTCAAATCAGTTTGTTTTGTTTTCAGCTGGCATTGCAGCTTGAAGGGGGAAATGTAGGATCACTATAAGAGAAAACACTTTCAAAAGAGTATGCGGAAGACGGGCAGAGGTGTTTATCTTGAGTCTCTTGCTGCACATCATCACTGCTCCTCCTGAATTTTTCCTCACTGGATATTTACAACATGAATATATCTCAATGCACATTAAAATAATTGCTATTAATATCCTAAGTACTGGAAGCTGGCTATTTATTTAAATGCAAATTGCAGTAAGCTGCATAAAGCAATCTGTGTGTTGGAAAAGGAGTTTTTTCCCTTCCAGCTCAGTAGCCATCTGAATTTAGGTCTTCTCAGTTATTCTGCGTTGCAGCACCCAAAGTTGGCCGTGCCCTGGAGTTCCCAGCCTCTTACGGCAAGATGGCCATCAGCTCCCTTCTGCTGGCACGTGTTGATTCACCTCTCGGCACCGGGCTTCTCCGATTTTATCTGTTCTCCAGCAACAAGGGCTTCAAAAGTTGCTTCCTTACTTTATTACAAAGACGGCACGGTGCCTAAAGCATCTAGCACTCCTTTTTTTAATAATTAATGCTAGAATATGGGAGTAACTCCCATGGCTTTGAGTCAGCATTTTCTTGGCTGTAAGAAGACTCGGGTGATGTACGTGATGGGTGTTTAGGTGGAGGCGTCCCCTAAGGCGGGGGGGCATTGCGGGCGCTGCCGGGGCACTTGCTCGGCACACACCGGTACCGGCTCCCGGGGCTGCGGTGCCGCCTCTCAGGGCTTTTGCTCAGCTGCGCAGCTTCGTTACGTTATCGACCCACGTTTTGAGGTCTGCAAGGAGCGTGAAGAAACGGGGTTACCTGCATTGAACTGAGGATAAACTTTTACTGGCGAGTCTCGTTTTGAGCTGAAATATTAGGGAAGAAAGCGTGTAGCCTATTTCAATGAATAAGGTGCCAGACTGAGCGAGCCAAGTTCTAGCCTCAGTTCTCACATTAAGTTTTCATTGTCTTTACTAAAGGTGAGGAATAAAGCCTCCTTTGACTGCTGAGGTTTTCCAGTAAAAGCCTCCAAGCGTTAACAAAAAGTAAAAGAAGTAGTACAGCTCCCTCATTTTAAGATAGTTAATTCATATGAAAGTATAATTAATCAATTTAGCATCAGATGCACGCAGCGTTTTCCTAGCGCTGGAGAAGCGAAGCTGCCAGCGTCGCTCCCTGCCCGGTGCTCTTGCTGGGCCAGGCCCCCCCGTTGCCCCTCACCCTCACTGCACACCTCCTCGTCCTCCCGGACCACCGCCGGGCCGGGCCGCCCTTCCCCGGTGCCCGGGCAGTGCTGGGATGCTCGGGGTTCTCCCATGGCCTCCCTGGCCAGTGCTCCCCAGTGCTGGCCAAGGACGTGGCACCCCACGCTCTGCACCTCCAGATGGCCTGGCCCAATAGACAGTTTGCCAAGAACGTCACTTAGCACTTCTCTTGGTACGAAAAACGTCTTAGCAATTGTTTTTTAAAGAAAATCTCTTGTTAGCCAAGGTGTTCTTTCTGATGATGAGTTATTTCTGTGGTTTCAATGATCAAAACACGGTACTTTTTGTTTATTTTCAATCAGTGATTGATCCATGTGGTCCCAAAGCTGTTTGTGTCACTGCTTATTGAAGTTATAAGAATTTATATCAGTAATGCAGTTGTTTTGTATGGTAAAATAATTTTGGGAAGCCACTCATTTTCAGAAGCATAATTCTGTCCTGCATATTTTCTATATTCTTCCCAGGCAACCAGTTAAGATTTAATGAGAACGCATGAGGAAGGAGAGAGCAAGTTATAAAAATATTATTTTATTAAAAAAATAAATTGCTACTTTGTAAACTGCTGGAAATAGAGGAAACTGTCTGTATTTTCAGAACTGGATTTCTCTAGTGACCCTTCCAAGACCTCCTGTGAGGAGAGGGATCAGCAGCATATCCGTAACACTGACAGCAGAAGTGGCAATTTTGGAACAGGAGCGTTTTAAGAGAGGTGACGAATGCAGAGCAATTTGCTCAGAGCAGGCGTGGGTAACCCGTTCCTCTTCCCTCGCTGCGCGGCGAGCAGTGCTGTACGGGAGGGCTGGATGCTCAGGGAGTACCAAGGCCCCCTCCCCAGGGGTGGGGGCTGCTCCGTCCCCTTCCCGCCGGCCCTGCGCGGGGTGATGCAGGGAGGGCAGCCGGAGGAGAGCTCGCTGCCCGGGTTGCAGCGAGAGGCGTTTCCGCTTCCGCCAGAAATAAAAGAGAATTTCTCTCTGACTTTCCGTGCTGATGCTTATCTAGATTATGGCTGATTTGTGTGTGTGGCTCTCTTGGCTGTATATAACCAAGAAAACAGGTATATGTTTCTTAGCAGTTCCTACATGCCTCGTCTGCAATTTGTAAACAGAATCCCCTTAGATATCTAAATGTACAAATCTAAAGATGATCAAAATGGCTTTCTCTAGCAAACAAAGATTTTTATCCTGCATTTTATTTTGCTTAAAGCTCATGGATAATAAAAGCTAATCTACCTGATGGTACTTTTGCATTGTGTAATCACAGTAAATGAAGTTTTAGAAGTTGACATATTTTTTTAAGAAGCAAAAGTTTTTTTACCACTAAGTGATTATAGAGTAATTTATGAAGTATGTGCTCTGCAGTATGCAAAATAAAGGAATTCTTCGCTGCAAAGAGTTAAACCTCGAGCTGGGATCCATTGGATTGAGGCTTCCCAAGGCTGCCAGTGGAGAAAGAGTGGGAGTGGTGGAAGCAGCAAAGCAGATAACCGCGTCCAGTTGTGGTTACAGATCGGACATCAGTTCTTGTCAAACCTGGCTGGGAAAACCAGCGGTCAGTTCTGGGCCAGCCTTGTTAACAGGCAGATTGAACTCCATCCACATGTTTCTGACCACAGTAGTCTCTGTTGGCCATCCCGTGTGTATTTTATCTGAGGTTTAGGGCAGGCAACAGACATCTGAGAAGAGTGGTTATAGGAGAAGATTTTTTTTTTTTTGTCATAGGTCAGGAGATTTGGGGGTTTTTTGGTTTGTTTTCTGTATCTGAAATTCTTTGCACGTAGCCTGGCTGCTTTTCTTTCCACCTCGGAGAGTTTCAGGTCTGTGTTGTGCGGGGTCATGCTCTCCCCTGCCTCGGAGAGTTGGGGTAGTCACCAAACACCTCCTGTCAACCAACAGCGAACGCCCGACGGGCTGCGCTAAGCATCAGCAGGTGAGCACTCGCTAGCAGTATGTTCTACTGGTATGTTTTTACTGGTAGCGAAAGGTTTGGGCACATGTTAGACAGATGATCCGAAACTATCCGTCTCTTTCAGTGGCTGCTGCCAGAGTTACTCAACTTCTTCTTTTCCATAAGTTTTACCAGTGACGGAAGAAGTTGCCATTTGGGGAATGAGAAGAGCAGCTCCTGGCATCCTCCGTGTCTCTCGGTGTCCTCGTCTGGGAGAGCCGCTGCCCCAAACGCAGCAAGCGTGACTTCTGCCTCCCCTGAGGGGTACTGAGCTTTTCGACCGTGACACCCCCGAGGTGGGACAGGAGGCGTGAAAGGCAGTGTGTTGGAGAAATCCTGTTCCTTGTGCAGCACTGATGACTCAGTGCTTCACTGTGGCTCCCTTGAGCTTCACGGAGATCACTGTTCTCACCGTCTATTGAAAACAACTCTCCCAGGTGCATGTCATCTTCTTCTCTCATATTGGAAAATGGGATGCTCCCTGTTTTCTACCATGGCTCTCCTCTGGCGAACACTGACGGTTCAGGGGAGAGATGTCCACCTAACATTATTTTTCTAAAGTAGGTCCCTTTAGGGGTACCAAATGCAGGGTTTCTGAAATCAGAGTCTGGTATGGGGATGAACTCTGTCTTGGCAGGAGAAGTTTGGCAACAGCAGCCAAACCCACGTCTCCTGCTTCTCTGGCTTGCAAAACGTTGTGATTTTCAGACTGGACTTCCCCTTTCCCAGTAAAGCACACCAGTGCCTTACCATGGGTGCAGGGCAGTCCTGTCCAAATGAAACCTTGCTGGGACTATTTCCAGTTCCTGCTCTGGCTTCCCCTGGCTCCAGGCGCTCAAGAATGAAACTACAGTGTTACAATCATCATCATGGATTTTATTTTGGGGGTGTTCTTCGCCAACACTTCTCAAGCTATGAAATCCCATGGATTCCCAGATCGGTGGTCCTCAGGAACATCCAGCTGCTCTGGTCAAAATTGCTGAAGGTGTCTATGCTCCATAAGCCCGTAAGTCAAGAAGGCTTCGACTCCGAAGCTGTTCAGGACCTCAGCGGGATGCCGGTGTCTAATTCATATTTAAGTTGCTGAGAGGGGGCTAGTGACTTTTGGGGGTTGGGACTTACTTGCCGGTTTTGCCTTCTCTTCCAAGAAGAGCTGCCATTTATAGCCAACAGTCTTTGCCATAGGAGTAACAGCGGTCATGGAAGCTGGTGACACATCTGCCAAACGTTCTCCGTCTGTTGTCATTCGTATTACTGAGAACTGGGTGTTTGGAATTAAAATTTTGCAGTATGAATAGCAGGTGAATATCAAGTGTATATAGCATATTTAAATTTTAAGACACTATATGTATTCTAGCATTACAGTCCTTCTGATGCATGTACACACACCAGTGTTGGATACAGTCGTGTGCACCCATGTATAAATGCAGATATGTCTATGGAGGGATGGGTGGTGTAATAAATATAAAAATTTTCTTCTTTCCTTTATGATTTTAAAAGGTACATTTCTTGACTTCCATACTGGTTTGGTATTCTTGTGCAGTTCAGGGTCATAAATTATTTGGCTATGTGAAGCTTTGTTCCTGTCTCTCTGAAATGTGACTGTGGTACGTGTAGACATATGCGCACCACCCCCCCCACCACCATAAAATTAAGTTGTTGTTTGGGTAAGACTTTCACGTTCCAAATCCCTGCCAATTATTAAACAAGCACATTATGGCACTTGCCTCTTGTCGGTGCAGTAATAATAAATAAATTCAGAGTAAATTAAAATAATTTATCATTTTAAACGATCGTGAATGTTTCAGATGTTACGCAGAGGAACTAACAAAACAAGGAATCAATAAGGAATGAAAACTAGAATTTGTTCCAAAGGACTGTTCTGTTGAGGAAAAACAGAGACCTAAATTACTTTCTTCCTGTCATCTTGCATAAGAGTTGACTGTAGCCGATATCCCAGGGAAACAAGTCTTGGGGGTTGAGGCTGACTCGTTTCGCAGACCAATGAGCACCACACAGCGCTGCCTTAGCACTGCCTCTCCTGGCAGAAATTTGACCCAACCCTGAGCTTGGAAATGAAAATTTGCGCTGCGGCAGGCTCAAGGAATCAATTTGGAGACGTTTCAGCTCTTTTTGAGACTCGCGGAGATGGATGGGAACAGCGAGGCTTGCACTCCCCCGATGAAGGCGGGCAGTTCCCAGGCGTAGGCTGGGGTGTCCTGCCCTGGCCAGGCAGGCTCGGGCAGCACTCGTGCACCGGTAGGCTGCTGCCCGCGCTGGTCCTTCTCCTGGGCATGGCTTTGGTCCATGCTAACTGCCGGTCCTGCACACGTGCTACAATATTTTAATAGCATGAGCCATCCTTTCAAAGGACCCTCTCTTGCACCCCTCGATGACGAGGCTGTCGCTTCTCATGGTAAGGGAATGAGGAGAGCGAAACAGGCGATGCACAGCATCCTCCCTGCTGCTCTGGCCACTCAGCAAGCCACTGCGCTGCCACCGGCAGCCACCCCTTCAGATACCGCCAGTGCAGGGCGAGGAGCGGCGTGGCCTGAGAATAAATATTGTTTTTTTCAGAAATGGAGGGGTTCCAGCCAGCAGTTGGGTGAAGGCAGGGGCAGGTTAACCCAGCTGGCCACAGCTCTGGATAAATTCAGTGAGATTTTGCAGGTGACAGCGGTGGCAGTGGACTCGTCTGTGATGAGGTAACGCTGCACTAATCGATCAGGTAATTGATCATATTCATCCGCAGACTGCTGGTACCAGAGCTGCTGGCTCCTTTACCTTATCTGCGAGTCAAAATGATCCGCAAAGATAAGGTTGAAAGACAAACCTTTGTCTTCCTATGAGAATGCTGTTCCTCGCAAGCAACATGTTTGTTCAATACCCCTCTGCTAAGACATTCCCTGTTGGCAGAGGTAAGGGGTTCAGAGTCCTCTTCAGCTCTGGCTTTCTTTCAGCCTCTGAGCAGAGATGATTAGCACAAAATCGATGTACTTGCAGGAACAGAAAGGTCCCATTTGGAAGTAGAGAAAGTTACTCTTCAAATTTGCAAAATTTCTATTTCCCCCAACTCAACCCAGATGTTGGCTCAAGGTTCATGCTAACTCAGCGACCTGCTTACTTGGGTTTGTAGGCAGTGGGGCAGTCCTTCCTCCGCCTTTTGTTGGTAGTTATGCCTCCACCGTGCTGTTAGCCTGGTGCGGCCATCCCAAGCCCTCGCTGCTGAGCCATCTCTGGAGCAAAGACTGTGTAGCGGGGCCACGGTGACCCTTTGTTGGGGCTGAATGGCTCTGCTGGGCTGCCAGGTACAGGTGTGCCATCACACACTGCGATGCTGGGCTGTCGGGTATGGATGTGCCATCGCACATCGCGACGCTGGGCTGCCAGGTACGGGTGTGAGGTCGCACCCTGTATGTAGTGTGGCAGAGTATGGCCTGAGCAGACCCTTGCTCTTGGAGCGGGCTGAGGCTGCGGTGCTCTGGTGTTCTGCACAGATATACCAAGTCCCACTCACCTTTGTCCTACCATTCCAGAAACTATCAGGCTACCTTCTTTTTACTTTTTTCAGATATTTTTCAACTCAGCAGAAAAAATATTTCTTCCTCTGACTTGATGCACAGGTTATTTCCCAAGATTACAGCTGCCGGAGATCCCAGAGCACGCTGGATTCATTAGTGCACCTGCATTTGCGTGTAGGTGGATATGTAAAATAGGCCCAATAAAATGTTCAGCCGTCGCAGTAGTGTTTCTTGGTCCTCTTTCTGTCATGCTTTCTGTATACACAGCAGCACAGTAGATGTCTGCAGTAGCTCTAGCTGTAGCTCTGGTTTACTGCGGTGTATTACTTCCAACGCCAGCAGAGAGTTGGTCGTGGCTTACACATGAGAATGGCCCATCAGTGGGTTCAACTCAAGTTTTGATTTTTATACCTGCAAAACTTTACAAAAGATAATATGAGATAGAACATGCTCTGTTTTATAACAGAAAAACAGTCAATCTATTTTAAAAGATTTTCCCTTGGCAACGGCAGACAATCTGGTGGTCAGACAGCTAAACAGCTATCATTAGTCATGCATAATTAAAACAAAGAGTATCCAACTGTTAGCAGTAACAGTTTTGTCTTGGAAAAAATCTCATTAGCATACAATACTCCTTGCAGAAATCTCCAGTAGTTTTTCTCATGCTAATGTCAATGTAAATGAAGGAAATTCTATATATTTATGTATATATGCTCTGTTTTTTTCTATATTTATGTAAATACACAGGAATACGACAACTGGCCAGTTTAGTATAGCATCTGTGAAGTGCCTGCTAAATTTACATAATGCAATTCTGTCAAAAGTAGGCAGGAACTTTATTCCCTCTACAAAACATAGGCATACATAATTTACTGTAGAGTAGTACGCCTTTGATATTTCACTGGCTTCATGTTAAAAAATGTTTTTAAACCGAATATAATTCACCATCATAAAACAGCACTGGAGACTAAAGTCCTCCCTTTCTGACCACCTGGTTTTCACTTGATGCAAATGTTCCTGTTCAATTTATTCTGGGTATGAAGAAGACGATGCAGACCTTTGCCCTTTATTTCCTTGGAAAGGATTGACTGACAGGTTTGTTGTAGTGCACTGCACAACTCTTCAGGCTTGCTTTAGATGTCGTTAAGCACAGAGGAGATATTTTTCTTTAAAGCACGATCCTGGTAAGGAGCTCCAGAGCCACTGACGTCGATGGCATGGTCCTGCTGTCAGTGGAGAGCCAAGAGGCTCGCAGGGAGGTTAGCGATAGGAACCGGTGGGAAGCAGGACCGGGTAAGAGTTAGAAATAATCAGTTAAAGAAGAAAACAAGGCTTTGAAACCACACTTCCATTTCTTATTAATTGGAGAGGGGAGCATTGGTAAACCGCAGGTCTAGAGGTGCACCGTAGCTTTGCTACCAGCTACAGATTTAGTTTTTTTTAATTAAGCAAGAATGACACAGAAGACAGTTCTCTCCAAGGAAACATGGTTGATGAAGGGAAGGGGAACTTTCAAACGAGGTTCTGGTTGATTTTGTGTGGTTAAGGTGTAAGTGATGATGCAAAAATAAACAGCGGTTGCATCCCGCCTCACCCCAGCAGCGAACAGCTCCCGGTTGGCTGGACTGGGCACCTGCAGAAGGACCTGCCCTAACCCGCCGTGCAAACCGGCCCTTGCTGGGTGTCCAGGAGCATGCCTAGGGCAGCAGGAAGCTGGTGATTCAGTGTATTTATTTTGCTAGGTTTCAGATCCATGTTGAAAATGGGTCCTTCAACCATCCAGCCATCCATCCATCTGTCCATCCATCCATCGATCCATCCATCTGCCTGGTAGCTGTTGACTTACAGGAAAATCATTACTTTTTCTTCAGCACAGTAGTTGAAGTTCTGACTAAAATAATATATATATATATAGGCACACATATGTATTTTTTTTATAGACTTAGTGCTGGGTTATTTTTTATATTAAAGCTGTTCATTTTATGTAGAAATTGTAGAAGAACACTTAAAATAGAACAGATTTCTTACACCGGCGTGCTGGCGTGCTTCCTGCGTGGTACCTTCGATGCCTGCTCTGGACAGATGCTTCCTTCGGGTTTTGTTGGGGCTGCACACCGCGTGTGGGAAAGCGATGCTCCTTCAGCTCCAGCAGCCTCTGGGTTATGGTGAGGGTAGGTGCCATGTGAAAACAGGAAAGTGTTGCAGAAGAAATTGTTTGTGCTGCTGTGGAACAAAACATTTGCTGGGTAGTACTTTTCTAAACTGTTTGTTTGGTTTTTTTTTCCCCTCTCTTTCTGCTTGACCATGCTGGTTGCCTGGAACTTTCTCTTCCACTTGTCTTTCTACCCTGTTGTAAAAAAATGGTCCATGTGCCAGTGGGCCTTGTATGTGGAAGAATAAAGTTCACTGGGACAGCTAAATGTATTTAAAATCTGAGCAGGTAGTCCAGTACAACCCTTGTGTGAAAACTCGAATAATTTTTTCAGCAGGTTTTAATAAGCTACCAGCTTAAGTGCTGAATTATCTATGAGGAGGTTTTACTTTCGTTTTGCTAGCTCTGGGTTTTATTAACACCAGTGGAAGTTTGCAGAGACAACATGTTAGAGCACTTCATTCACTCGGGATCAGGAGTGCAGGAACAAGCAGCACTTGCTTGTTCTCTGCAATTTTTGGTTTTCGTTTTAATTCAGGAAAGCACTGGCGTTTGCAAAGCAAAGGCTGGCATTGCTGCAGGGGGGTGCCCAGGCACCAGAATGCTGCCCTGGGCACTTGCCTCCTCCGGTCATTTTGGCATGTGTGCTCAAAATTTTATCCTGGACTGCAGGTGTGCATCAGGGGGGTAGTCACCACTCACGTTGCGTGGTCCAGGGCGTTCAGCTGGGCTCTGGCCTCTGCATCTTCTGATGTTTCTTGATGGTCTCTTGCTAGTCTGGAAAGCTCTTCATAGCTATGAAGTATCAGCTGGTGGAAGGTGAAACCCTGCGTGAAGCGTGTGATGTGCGATGACATGATACGACGGCAGCCTAGCAGGCAGTGCTGCTGGGAGCTGGGTGCGAGGAGCTGGTGGGGGCACAGCCTTCGGGGGAAACGGCACTTCAGCAGGCTGGCTTCCTGATACCGAAATACCAATTTATGAGTTTATAATTATCAGAAAGTAATGAGAGATGGTGTAGCTAAAAGCGTTATGTTTGCCCGTTCTTTGTGAATGTGATGCTAACCGCTAGAAATGCTCGACTTGACACAGGAGCTCCAGACATAACCTTAGCTTTCAGTAAATTGTGGTGTCACTTTATTTTAAAATAGAGCTGTAAATGCACGATGGAAAAAATGAAAACGTTAAATATTGCAACCAATAGTTTTGGTAAGTGGTATATTGCAGTCTTGGAATAAACACATTTTATGTTTGTGACACAGTTCACAATAAACTGCATATTATTACTGATGTAATTGAGTATCAGATTAGATTCTCTGTATCGTGTGTTATAGAAAAGCATGATGGTTGGAAGCTCCCATGACCAGCGGTGGGTGTGAGAGCTGCGGAGGGTGCCTGCATGTGTGCAGAGAGTGAGGTCTGTGCTAAGAGCAGTAACGAGTGGAAATTGTCATCACAGTAGTGTACGGCGTTTTGCAACTATGGTACTTGCCTCAGCTCCTTCCCAGTGGAGGACTGGGATGGTTAACACCTCTGCAGTTGCTTCTGCTTTTCTAACTCTGGACCTACAACACTGCGACTCCTCTGAGAGACCCTGTGTCCACGGTGGTGATGCCCATGGTGCCCACGATCTCCTGGGTCCGCGACACATCGCCCAGCCAGTGTCCTGGCTCAGCGTCCTTTGCATCAAGCAGTACCTGGCTGTGAAATGGGCTCGCAGGTTCTCTGGTGAGGCTTCAGAAAGGTATAGGTGAAGCAGACCCTGAAGTCCAACTTAATGGGCTATACCGCACTGAAGACTCAGTAAGATGTGGGACCGCCAATTTTCTCCAAATTGGCTGAATAAAGGTCGGGAACTTCTTCCTGCCAAGATGGCAGAGAAGGAGAATAACTCCCATACCGTGACCCATGGGAGCATGAAGGAGAACAGCAGAGGTTTGGGTGCCTCGGAGGAAGGGTGAAAGGACGGATAATTTTCCATACAGCCCTTCTGCCAGTTCCAGGAAACTCAGAACTGAAGTAAAGACGGCAGAAGTCAGCAATCGCACCGAGCTATTGGGTTATTCACTGTGAGGGGATGGCAGCCTGCAGGGCTCTGATCCGTTTGGACTACAGAGCGCGCATGGAAACGTTGGCTTCTGCCAACGTGGTGTGCACCCAATGACCGCTGCAAGAGCAGGAACAGCCTTTTGGTACCCCGTGCTTGGTGGCCAGACTGGTGCTTTGATGCTGAGAGGAAAACGTGGAGTTTAACCAAAGATAAACATCTAAGTAACACAGCTTTCAACGAGTTTATTGGTTTGTGACTTTTGTAAAATTCTAGAAGTTGTGTTGACTCATCTTTGTGTCAGTCCCTAAAATCATGCTTGTGTAAGCAATTCCTAATGATTTTTTGGTTTCTTGCATATAAGTGAAGGTAAACTTAAGGAGTAGAAAAAGACTTGCTCTACCAGATTTTTAGATTGATAAAGTGCTTTCAACTTAATTATAACAGAAAATGGGAAGTGGTCCTAAAAGAGGTTGAACAGTGTCAACACACTTTGAAATAAATTACAGGTGAATAAAGTCCCAGACTTTGAATGCTTAAAGTCTTTAGGAGATTGAATGCAAGTCTCAGTGAAATCCCAAGATAATTTGATATCCTGAGCTGAGGCAATAATAAGTTTCCAAAGGCAGTGAGAAGAATGGATGTCTTGGCAAAAATAAACAGATAAATAAAAGTGCTGTCTTCTGTGTTTGTCTACTGTGTCACGCAACCTGAAAGGCTGAGGTCTTTTCTGCAGGATGAATGAACCCAGCTTTATTGAAAGCATGATTTCAGACGGGTCACTCTATCAGGTCTAAAAGCAATTATTTCAGTTATTCTGTTCCTAACCATCATAATATAACAGTTTTTAATGAGGAATTTGGATCAGATGAACTAAATTAGTTAAAAAATGAGCACAACTCTATATGAAGGTCTCAGAAAGGACTTACATTATTAAATTGACTTATTTTAGGATCTGTGCTTATGAAGTATTGAGTTAGCTTAGTTATGTACTTCAATAGATGTGATGAAAAATCTCATACCAGTGGGAGTTAAAAATGTAGTAGTTTTGCAGGTATTGTGTTGCTTACAGAAAGAAATAATACATAATAATGCAATAATGAAAACATTTCTTTGTGTAACATTCATGCTAAATATTTTTGTTTATAAATTTAATATGGTGGTATAATATAATATTTACAGAATTATAGGTTAATTCATTAAAAGTATGTATGCATTTATCTTGATGTGTTATGTCATAATTGTCTTGACTTTATCATAGGAATTAAATCAGTAAACTGGCAAAATCATGTACTTTTTAATGTGTTGTATAGAGAGAAGCGTTAAAGTGTTTCACTGTCTCGCTACTGCTTTTGGTCACCTCGATATAAGTCAAATTGTATTGCAGGACTTAAGGCACACATTTTATGATTGGACTCACCAGGCCCCTTCTAACTTCTAATCTCACTCCCTCTTAAGCAGTGTAATTCTTTTATAGTTCTTGTTCAAGACAGTTATTAAATAAATCTAAAATTAAATGGTAAAAATGTCATTGAAATGCTGATATAAACAGTGAAAAAAAAAAGACTGATTAGTCTAAAGTTTTCTTTCAGGTATTAAGGGTCTCTCATATCGCAATTCTTGTTTTATGATGGGTAAATAGAATTTTAGGTGCTGTGGGTGGTGATTGTAGGAAACCACTGTGACCTGCAAAATCTTTTAAGTGTGCTATAACAACATGTGAAAGCTAACTTGCATACCTTTGCTATAGAAATTATAACTATATTCCTGTCCACAAAGAAAATCTGAACCTTTACCGTTCAAGCTACTTTAATTCTTCAGGATTTTTTTTTTGGTAAGGCATTTTAGGATGGAAATTTACATAATGGCTTGAGAAACAGCACGTGCACTATCCAAATAATCCTGAAAAATTCTTCAGAAGGCGTTGGTGTGTTGAATTACACCATGCCCCATTAACTCTGGAAGTCCTTTAGGGCTGTTTCTGGAGAAAGAGAGGCCATGAAGTAGACTGTTGAGTTGACAATTCGACTAAGAAATCAGAAGATTAGCATCCTCTCCCAACCTATACGAGACTATGTATCACCCTCCAGGATTTTGGAAACACACACTGCTTATTACAAAAAACTGAAAACTTATCTACTAGTAAGACTTTTACCTAGCACTAGCTCAGACTCTTGTAGAGAGGGGCTGTTTGTTCTTTTTTTCATTCGTTAACCTCACGGTTAAAGAACCGCCGGGCTGGGGACAGGGAGCGAGGGGCTGGAGCAGCTGCGGGCAGGAGCCAGCTGGCAGCACCGGGTCCAGCTCCTGCGGGGGTCGGCCGCCAGCTCGGCACCAGCGGCACTTCTGCCAGGTCAGACATTGTAGTTGTTTCTGGATAATTCCTCAAACATACTCAATTAAACATTTTGCGTCCTCTATATAAAACGATGTCTCCAATTCTTATAGAATGACAGAATCACGGAATGGTTTGGGTTGGAAGGGACCTTAAAGCTCATCTCGTTCCAACCCCCCTGCCCTGGGCAGGGACACCTCCCACCAGACCAGGTCGCTCACAGCCCCATCCAACCTGGCCTTGAACACTCCCAGGGATGGGGCAGCCACAGCTTCTCTGGGCAACCTCTGCCACTGCCTCACCACCCTCACAGTAAAGGATACAGAACCAGAGAAAGATCATCTGAAAGATTTTCTGTTATTGGAGATCTCAGCTACTTTCTGCAATATTCATGTATGAGACAATTTGGTGTACATATTTAGTTTTTTTTTAAAAAGATACGAAATCTGTGTTACTTCAGGGAAGGGATCAAAATGACAGCTTCCACCTTGCAGCAGTGGTCCAGCTGTTCCTTGCCCTGCAATCAAGATTGGGTTGCAACTTCTGCTTTTGACTGAACTTGAATTCTTTGCCTGGCAGATAAAAAAAAAGGGCTCATATATCTGAAAAGAATATTTACCGATAAATAATCAATACACCAGACATATTAAGTGCACTGGAAAGAGTAAGTCCCCAATGCTGTGAAGGACAACAGGCTCGTGATGACCAAGTAACCCATAGCTGCTGTGGCAGGGTGCTGAGTTAGTCTTTCCCTGCCCCTCTCCAAGTCCATCACCTTGCACCACCCCAGCCCTGCAGCTCCGATGGATGAGCGGGTCCCGGGACTTCCCACCGGGACCCAGGGCATCATCTCATGTCACCCAGCGCGCACCAGCAAAGCCCCATTGGGAAAACCGCATGTGCAGGTTCCACGGTCACGAAAAGCAAACAATCTTACGTATTTTTCTCTGTATTTGGTGAACTTTACTTTTCTGTCTGTGACCTGTGAACAAGTGCATAGCGGGATCAAAATCAGATGAGAGGAGAGGTGATGGGAAAATGACCAGTGGTGAAGGAATAGGTCACCAATTCACAGGTGCGGAGCTTTGGTCGCATTCACAGGAGACTGTGTGATGAGTAAATACGTTATGAAAGTGGCCTAATTATGACGAGCAATTTTCCCCCTGGCTGGAACAACTGGACTAGAAAATTGTACTAGACTTTTCATTCTGAGACTATTAAATAGCGGAGGAAAAGAGAACAAAATAAATCTTTTGTCACAGCTACTTTTATTTTTTTTTGTATGGAGTTTTGCACATTGCTGGAAACTAGTTTAAAATTAATTTAATTAATTGTATTTAGTTTGTGACTTTTTTTTTACCTGCACAAACCTTCTTTGTGTTATATTTCTGGTAGCATGAAGGTGTATATGTTAAAGATAAAACACAATCTGCAAATTAAATTTGGATAGCCCGGTCATTTGGGGTGGGCTGCAGCTCAGGGCTGCCCCAGGCTGGATGGGACAGGGTGGGCTGAGCCTCCCGTGGGACCTTCTTGGGGAGCTGTGAGTGCAGCACCGTCCAGCTCTGCCTCTTACAGTCCAGCTATAACAGAAGATGGGGGGATTAGCACAAAGCAAAGTGGGGAGAAATTTTGCTTATAATCCCCAGTAAAAGGTGAAGCAGTCAATGCTATCTGCAGCAAGTGCGAAGGCATGAAGGGGAGAGGGCAGAGGAAGAGGAGGCAAGGCACCACGATTGCCCCTAAGCCTGTACAACAGTATCTATGAAACACCAAAACCAGTTCAAAATTTAAAATTAAACTGTGGGCACAGGTGTGGAGTGGAGAAGATCCGAGAGCCTTTAGTGTAGATATAGTAGTTGAATTTTCAGATTTATTTTTTTTTTTTGATATAGAGCTCCTTTCTCTTGTTGGGTGATTACAAAATCTGCAGCTTTCACCCAGGCTGCGATAGCCAGAGGCAGCACGGTCAAAGCCACAGGGCTGGCGCGGCCGCGGTCGGCAGCCTGGCATGGTCCAGCCCCCGCACGCGGGTGACAATCCGGTGACCTGGGCTACGCTCAGGGTGCTGGGATCCTTTCCTACCAATTGCAGAATTGTTTTCTGGATTTTTTTCCCTCTTCCTCTCTCATATATTATATCCATATATCTGATAATGATATTTATTTTTTTTTGGTCTGTGTAACACATTTGTGGTTCATTTGTGCTGATTTTATTAACGGGTAATGGATTTAAAATGCATCTTGGTTTTGGAGGTGTAAAGAGCACTTTCTGTGATATTCGTCTCACTGGGTGCAGTAGTTTTTTGTGCAAATATTTCAAGTTAACATGCGTTCTTTGATAAATACCAATAAGGCTTAAGTGATAATATAAATAATTAATACCTTAGGATGCCTGGCCTTTCTAAATATAGGTAACTGGTATACCAGCATAGTTTTACTACCTGCATGTTATTTTTTCCTGTACCTATGGCCTTCTGTCCCCAGCAGTAGTTCACATTTCCCTCCCTACCATCTACTTCAGAATTAATGTTTACCGCAATGAAGCTATTCATGCCCACGAAACACATTATTCTGTTTATGAAAATAGTAATAACCCTGAACACTGTGTACGTATAGGAGACTTAATTCAAATAACTCTTGAAACATCACATTTCCAATGGACTACGCTGATTCCTGCTTTTTTTTTCTTTTTGTATTAGCTATGTAAAGTGAACAGTGAAGGAGAAGATTTTATATAACAAAATGTATTTTTAATTCAAATATGATACTTCTGGAATGTCTTGAAAAACATACTTTTTAATATTTTAGACACATCCAAATACATTTTCTTTTTACAAGATTAACCAAGTGAAGTATCAGAAGGAATATTGTTTTGAAGTGTTCATGAAAATAACGCTTGTGTAGAAAAGTGGAATATAACGTTAAGGGTGGTTCAGTGCATTTATCTCTGTGTCTTGAGGAAGTCGTAACTCACGGAAGAGCCAAGCCAGTCCATGAGCCAAGACTCAAGTACTGACTAAGTGGGAGGAGATCCTCAGGTAGTCATCCATGGAGCCTAAAGGGTGTTTTAATGTCAAATGTATGGATAGTTGATCTGCTTATTATAGCTACAAAAAGTCATGACGAGAATCCACTATCTCACTAAGATTACAGCTCATGATAAAATATTTTTGGGATGCAATGTTTAGAATTGTAAGTGCATAAAACAAACCACCAAACAAAGCATAGGCATAAAGCTTTGGATGTTCATTAAATACGTTTGAAATTCCTGCAATTCTTTTGAGGGAGGCAGGTGGGAGCGGAATAAGGTTAGTTTCTTAACATTTTGAATTCTTAGATGGAAGATAATACCTTGTAATAGTACAAAGTAATATTATTTTTTATGGTAGCAAATGGTGTGCAGTATTTACGGTTGATCAAAGTTTACGTTACCTAGAATACAGTTTCTGTGCGAATGTTTGCTGTCTTTGGACAGGACTTGGCACATTATTCATAAGTTAGAAGTAGATAAATTACAATATCCAAAGCACATCTGCTAGTAAAAGTTTTGACTGGGTGCAGAAGAGCAATACAGATACATTCATAGCAGAATAAAGGATTCCTATTCTATTTAAGAATATTAATTTGACTACATATGTATGCTGCTAATAATATACATCTATACCTGTGTGATGGCAGAATGAAGAATGTTTTTTTCTTTTGCTTCATCTGGATGAGAATCAGTAATCTCAATCTAAAATAACAACAGGAATTCAGCACACTGATTATTGAAGTTGTCAACCCTTTTATAAAGTTACAGCATCTTGTACATCAGTTAGCGTAATCAGTTGATAATAAAGAGCACCACTCGATTAACAAATAAGTGCTGTTGGCAGTACTGAAGTATAATTTTGGCCATTTTTAATAGGTGATGCCTTCGTAGGGCTGGTTGTAGTTATTAGAAGATAATAAGTGTTGGGAAGGAACGGTATCAGGAACGTGCAGCTTGAGTGCCCGCTGCTGATTATTCCCCGCTGGCCCTTGCCGAGCCCCCGACCCGAGTGGAGTGAGTGCCCTGGGGTGGCTGGGAGCCAAGCCCGGCAGCCCAGGCTGATGTGCTGGTGGAAGGCGTGATGTTTGGGGGGGACTTTTCCTTCTTACAGCTTCATTTCCTGCAGAAAGGGACATTTCCTATGTTCCTCTTCCTGTAAGAATCATGTGCTTATATAAATTTTTTTTGATTGGTTCACTTGGTTTGGGTTTGGGTATTTTTTGGATTTTTTTTGTTTTTTCTTTGTTTTGCTTTTTGTTGTTATTTTTCTAGCAGCAGTATATAATATTGCAGATGAAGAGTTATTTTCTGAAAATATTTACTATAGCTGACCCCCTACCCCCAGCAGACTGACGCAGAGTTTCCCTGTCTAGCAAAACTTCACAATACTGTAATTATGAACCTGATAGTGGGGGACCTATACTTTTTAGCATTCATCCGTCTTTAACAAAAAGTAGATAGTTCCTGCAATGGTTCCAAAAACATTTTCACTAGCAAATAAGTTCTTTAAATAGCACTCACTGAGTGAAGCCACTAATTTGCATGACAGCTTGATTAAACGTAACCTGGTTCCACACTTAATTTATTTTGAAACTGTCCAACATTTTAATTCCATCCCATTAATTTTAAATTAGTAGACTAGCTTGATTGGATTATTTAAGAAAAAAGGTAATTTTATTATCTTCATTTTTGTAAGTTGAAATCCGTACTGTAAAGTCATCTGAAAGTGATTATAAATAAGAAAACTGTTTGCACCAGCATAAAGATCCGTTAAACCTGTTAGTGAGATGCATAACGAAATGAAGAATTAGATCTTTTAACAACAGTCTTTAACTTCAGCAGAAGTTGGGTTGCGAATTTGGCTCCGTATTACAATACATATTCCTGAGTATGTGGTTTTTGGGAGAAGTGAACCTGAAAAGATCGTATTTAAGAGTGTGTTTTACACCGATCTTCAAGAGGACTCCATTCTCAACAGGAAGCAATTTTTCAGCTACAAGAAGTGCTTTTGGAGCTGGTTTTTAACGGCACACGAGACTGCAAGCAAGAGTTGTTTTGAACAATAAATGATATTAATACAAGTTAGTGCCTTTATGGGCCTATATGAAAAGCAAAAATGAAACATCCACAGGAAGAAACAAAAGCTAGTATTAGTATTTGTTACTCTATTTACTGTCTTCTTAATCCCAAGTTTTATGACAGCAAACCAATTTGTCTGTGTCTGTTCTGCCTGAAGACTAGCGAAAATGCTGCCCTTCATTCCACCATTTCCAGCTTGAGGTTTCCAAATATGCCCTCTTCTCTGCTGCCATGTGGGGGGTTTGCGGATGAAGAATATGCAGTGTGAAATAGTCCCAGGTCCTCTTTCAGCGGAGTTGCACTTGCCTTTTGCAGCAGATCTGTTAGAGTCATCGGCCACAGCTCTTTGCTTTCCGTTACACTGAAGGTGGGATGCATCGTGTTCGTACCAAGTCCCGCAGAAAAGAAGGGTCCAGGCAAGATCTCTTTAAATTTATTTCTACGTTCATTTAATCAGCTTCTCTTTCCAGGGCGAGACTTGTACAGCAGTTAACAGAATATTTCAGATTTCTTATGAAAATGGACCCAATAATTTAGGTTATCCACCATCTGTTCCAAAAGGCTATTTTCATGAGTACAGCTGTGAATACTTTTCCTAGGTAAAGATTATATTAGACATCATAAAATATCTTCTGATCACTGGTTAGAGTGCTATTGTCATTATTAGTGTCCCAGCACAAAAACAAATAAGTATTTGTTGTAAATTATACTTTAAGAGTATTGGAAACCATAGAGAAGTTTCAGTTTGCAGTATGGCCAGAGATTCAGGGACAGCACTGAATACTTCTGTTTTATTTCCTTCCTTAAAACCATACTAAAATTGTTGTGATTATTCATTGGCTATATTAATTAATTTTAAATGCGTTTTAAAAACAATCTTTTAGTAATATCTTGAAAATAATCGGAGTGCATGGGAGCCTACAGTTTATTTTCCAAGGGAATTTTAGCAATTAGGAGCCTAAATATTTTTTATTTTCCTGTGTCTGAGTAATTTCTGAAAATAGGGCAAGAGACCTTTGAAACTTGTAACCTGCTGATCAAACTTGCTGAGACTCTGGCATTACCGTGGAGCTGTAGGTTGAGCAGGAAAGAAGAACATTGCTCCCAAACCAGCGACAGCACTCCTGTTGCTGTCTTCATCCAGCTCATCTCTGAAGCCGTAGCAAATTTGATTTCCAATGTTCAGGACATTTTTCCTAAAAGTATTGTGAACAGACATATATTTGTTTACTTTGCAAGCTGACCCTTGGGATTTTTAGTTACACAAAACCTCTAAAAGATTTTTGCAATTCTTCAAGGCAGCAATGATTGTTAGATTGGTTAAAGTAAACTTAATATGTCGAGCGCTGATTGTTGGCTTTGGGTTTTTTTTCCTGTGCATAGTAATTTTCTGTCAGAAACAGTTAAAGTAACAACAAAATATAAAGCACCAGATGTGCTGTGAAATGTGATTGAAATTCGCACTAATGTGTTATATGAAATATTTGATCGGGGTAGGTTCACCTAGCTTCATTACTTGAGATTAAATAAATTTCCTAGATTAGGACCCCAATCTACTACTTTAGCTACTCTAAAAAAGAAAAAAGAGCAGAAAATGCTTTCAGAGGGTGATAGAGTTACCTGAAATCTAACTACGAATGTCTTGCGATGGATGGGATGGTCCGTATCATTAAACTAAAATAATTTGTAGCCCAAGAAAGTCTTTGTTAATTTATGGCCTCCGAGATTGGTGGTCTAAACAAGATGAACCAATCTTAAACCCATAAAAACATTTTGGAGGCAATCATATCCTCCTAGAGTGATGTATGGCAGACGTGAAAATCTCAGTTCCACTGAATGTTATCCGGGCAAGTAGCTCCATATATTTCATGGTAACCTTAAACCTGAATATGTAGAGGAGAGACAGGAGTTTTGCCAAAACATAGTCAGTTTTCATTTTTTATGATCTGTCATCCAGCTTTAATATCACTAGCTGTGCTCATCTTGAAATCTTCTCCACTTGCGAGTCTCTGTCCTCTTTTGGTTAATTTTTGAATTATTATTATTTTTTGCTTTTGAAGAGTCCTACTCCACACTCTTGGTGTGCCGGCAGGCTTTGGATCCCCTCAGTCACTCCCCCATTTCCTATTTCTCTGCTCTTGAAAATTTAATTTGCTGTCTCCATGAAGATGACACACAGATATATTTTCATTTCAGATTTGCATCTTAGATTTGCAAACTAAAATCTCCATTTTATCTTCTGAAGTCTCAATATAGGTACCTACGAAGGAGCTCAAGCATTACATTTTTTAAAGAAGATCACACATCTTTCATTTCTGCCTGTCTCCAATAAATGCCTTTTCAATTAAGCATCCTGCTTGCAGAACAGCAGCCTGGTTGTCTGGTACCCCTCTCTTGGCTCACCCATCCGTGCTTGCTCTGAACCTTGCTTATTCTTTCTGCATAACATCCCCGTGAAATGAAAACTCCTATTTGGGCTTTTTCATCTTGATTAATGAATTATTTTGCCTTCTGAGTTTAAGAAGCATCATCTTGCATTGTGACATTTCTTCAGACCTCTATGACAAATATTTTCTCAGACCATCCTCTTGGTGTCCTGCTTCAGTTTCCTCTGGTTCCAGCTTCTCCATCTCATCAGGGATAATGTATTTGTCTTAACATTCGGGTTATCAGGTAGTAATAACCAGCCATGAAAATGAATGTCTTTAATTTGGCCACTGCCCTGGATGTGACAGTGACAAAGACAGCTCGTTGCCTGTGCTGGGGAGTAGAGCACTCCGTAGGTCTTCGTTTGCAGCCCTGGCTGCAAAGTTTATGGTTACGGAATGGAAAACAATGAAGACGGAGAGAAGAACGTTTTACATTTGAATGAGAGGACCAAGACGTCTGACACTAAATATACTTCTAAAAGAATTTATTTCCTAAATCACTCTCACTTTTGAATCTGAGTGGTAGTTATGGATGAAAATCACCTGCATTTAATCAGGAAATGAGTGAGCATTGAAGAAAATACTGTGGGCGTGCTAGTAAATATTTATTTGTGATAGATGCGTGTAAGTGAAAGATAGAATTCAGCGTTCACTAGGGCTGAATCCATCTTGTGATGTAATTTACAATTTCCAGATTTATGAATATATGTATGAATGGCTGAATATAGAGTCTGCTGTGAATACTAGTAGTTGAAGGTCATGCCATATTTCATTGGAAAGCTAATTTTCCTGATGTATATAATAACGTTTCACATTTGATCTTTATGTAATGATTACTGGAGCATCTTAACATTCTATTATTGTGTAAATAAATGTAAGTATGTAAATATTTTTCTTACACTTGATGAAGCAAGTACTGTTTCTGTTGTGTATCTGAAAGCAGAAGATGTAGCTCATCCCAGTGATGTTCATGTCTATGAAACCCTAACGATGGGACAGGCTCATGCCAGAAAGAAACAGTAAGTTGCCTAACTTTGCATCATTGTTAACATTTTTCAAGAACTCCTCTACTTTTGGAAAGAAGTGGACTGATGTCACTTGGGAATCATTAAATGCTTTCTGAGGCAGATGTTGTACACTTATCTATGAAAGGTGACCATCTGTGAGCCAGTAGATCTGGATGCTCTGAACCTTGGAGTGCTTACAAGACTTGGTTGAGAAGATCACCAGTCCATAGATGTTATTCTGTAGTAATATACCATCTAAAATACTTCGGTGGAAAAGCCGATGGATTCAGATAGTTAACAAAACCAATTCAATATATTTCTGCATTCTTTTGTGAGGAAGAAACTATTTCAAATCTATCACGATCTTTTGAGATTTGTCTGAAAGACTACACGTAGTAAGCACTGCCTATTACTCCTGTCTGATTTAGTACTATAAAAACTCTTGCTTCTTAAAAAAAACCAAAAGGCAAGCTGCAAGTTCAATAAGGCTGTGTTAAGTGGATTAAGATCTGGACAGTTAACAGACCTGAGAAAAATCATCAATGTGGAGGCCACACCTAGTGTGGGTGGAAAGGGTATTTCTGGTGGAGTTCTTCAGTAGTGAGCAACGGGAGGAGTTCTGTTTGCTGTTTGCATGGATATTTTGAAATTTGATACAAAATTATTGATGATAAGATTTGAAAATTACACAGTAATGAATGGAGTAGGATATAATGAGGAGGAAAGCTGCTCAAAGGGAACATCTCGGCAAGCTGGATCCATTCTAAAAATAGAGTTTACCTTGGGTCCTAATACAACACTATGGCAAAACCCACACTAACAGGAGCCAGCGGCGTGCACGTTTGGAGTAATGAATAGGGATACAGATGCCTTGCTGAGACAGGGAGCGAAATACGATGTATAGTCCTGGTGCATGTTTTCTCAAAGATGCTGAAATAACAGAAAGATGGCAGAAAAGAGAGAAAAATATTATATGGGAAATAAAAAATATTTACAGAGAGAAGCTTAAAGAACTCAGCCTAATTAGTTTAGCAGAATAGGAATAGGCAACCTCATTTTGTTGAAGAATGTCTTTATGTAACAAAACCTCAGAAAATTCAATCTTGGCAAAAAAAAAAAAGTAATGAAAACTAATGACTAAGAGCTCAAACTGAACACTTTCAACATAAATGCAAAACAAGTGTTTTATAGGCAATTAACTTCTGGAATCAGCTATCAAAGAAAGAGAGGGCTTCTTATCTATTGTGACTGGTTACCTCTCCAGGAGATATATTTAGCCCTTTTGTTGAGCTGAGTAATATCAGAAAGGTGGTTCTTTCCTTTGACATGGTTATGGGAGATATTTCCTTTTAGCCAGGCAAAAGGGGGTGAAGTGTTCTGTCGAACCTCACCTCCCCTCACTAACACCGTTGTGTATCAGGCAGAGAACTACCATTTGCTCACGTGAAAATTTCCTGCATTTAAACCTTTTTTCAGAGTGTTATTGGGTGTCTCTGTGAAATTAATTCAGCTCTTTAAGATATAGTAAATTAATATTTAATTTTCATTTAAAAAATCTAATTTCTTTAATGACCTAAATAAAATCTGTTGTGTGTAGGAGCATGATTGAGAAAATTTTAATGTAGGTTGTAAGCATGGAAAAAAATACGAAACATGTTCAAGAGACACTTGACCTTTGCCTTCTCTTTGTCACACCTGTGGCACAGGGTTGCAAAGTGCGACTGTTCCCATTTGAGCTACCTGTGGAGTCAACCTAGGAAACTAAAGGCATTTCTGTGCCTTTCTGCCACCCCTCCCCAGTTATTTAGTAAACAATTTATTTATGTGTCCTCTGTTCATAAACCCATAAATTTTTTCAATAAGTAAACAGTTCAGTTTATCTTTAATAGTCAATTTTAGCTTTAGATTGTGGAAGGCAGTACTTTTTAGAACCAGTGATTCCTGTCAGCAAAAAAAATGATGCCTTTATATTCCCGTGTGATGGGTTCCTGTTTCATTCTGGCAAACCTGGCAGCGTGGACATTTCCCTGCTCCACTGACACAGCGTTCTTGAAGAGTGTTTGTATAAATTATTTCACTGACAGCTTTCAATCCCGTAAGCTTAGGGATCCACCCTCCAAAAAAAAAAAAAAAAAAAAAGAAGCCTGGAGCAGCAACTGCTGCTCTGTTTTTATATTCTTTTTGGCTTTTTTTTTTTAGCTAGGCTTTGACTTTGTCACCTCCCTGGATAATGAATGCCGGGAGAGCAGGCTGCTGCCGCCGGTTAGCTGAGCGGGCTAATTGGAGGGGACTGCATTGGTGACAATTAGGAGGAAGAACAGCGGAGCAGATCAATATCCTTGAGAGAAGACTTGCTGTCCTTTGGGAATCTGTGCCATAACAGGGCTGCCATTTTACAGAGAGATTAGGATGCAGCTGATTGCTATCGGTAATTTATTTGCTTTAACTTATATAACTACCAAGTATTAGACATATAGTTCATACAATAAGCTGCATTAAAAGTTCAAGTACCAAATTTTGACTGATAGTCTGCCAGCAGTTTCAAGACGCTACAGTGATTACGCATTTATATTATTTTCCTCTGTAAGACTCTATCATTTATATGCTGGATGTGCTGCTGAGTATTATAATTATTGTGAAGGTGATTTTACGTCTGCTTTCTGAGCTTTGAGGATAAGCAGTATGCTGATGTGAGATGGCACCTGCCCATTTCCCAAGGGGGCTGTGAGGACCCTCCTGGCCTGTGCCATCACCCTGGGCACAGGGATGGCTGGGGACAGGTCCGGAGCAGGAGGAGATGTCCCGGCCGGCAGCACGGGTCAGTCCAGAGCCTGTGCCCAGGCAGGAGGGGTGCGGGTGCGGTGGGGTGCAGGGGTGCAGGCTGGCAGCCCTGACCCGGGGAAGAGGAGGCTGACAGCCCCACCGCAGATGAAGCATGCGGGTCCCTGCCCTTGGCTCTGGACCCCGGAGAAGTCTTGCAATCGCTACGTCCAGCAGCTCCATGCTGTGCTCCTCTCCATCTCTTTTATCTCATGGAGAAGGAGCCTTTTGGCTTCTGCATGAGATGCACCTATGTCTTTTCCCCCTGGTACGTGAAGCTAGCTCACTTGGTACCCTTTTTTCCCTGTGGTGTCATCTCGCACTATCTAACGGCAGTCCTTCCTTATGGTATCCAATATGTAAAATTAATTAGTTTGTGTGGAAACACTCACATAGTCTGTTCAGGCAGAGACTACAGGAATACACATCTTTCTGCTAACTCCACTGCGATGGATTCACTGTCTTTGAGGCTGTCAGAGATGTATATGAAGTTCTGTTGCTGCTGATCTGGTCCTGTTAAAACGCTCATTGAGGACGGGTTTTCATGGCTAGCAAATTGCTGCTGTGAAGATGAAGGGAGGGCAGATCCTTATGTAGTCTGGCACAGGCTTGAAGCTTTCTGCATATTTTCAGAGTTAAAAATATTGCTAAAAGTTTTCAGAAAGTTTCAGCTAATATACCAAGAAGTCTGTAGTGGTAGTGATAAATCACATTGTGGGATCCTGACAAGCAACACTGGGGTATTTCGAGGGTGATGCGAATCTGCCTGCTTAACCGTTCCTAGCATTACCCGGGTTTAATGAAGATATCCTGTAATCTTGAGGATCCAATTTACTAACTGTCACTGTTAATGTAATCTCTATAGAAGTAAAACTCCAGGTTTGACGTTAACATGGACATAGACAGAATCCATTTCAGGTAAGTCTAAAAATTCAGTCTGTGAGGTACCTGTGACTGTCACAGGTGAAAATATTTGCTAATGAAGTGTGTATTAGTCTAAGGCAGGTAGAGAACTCCCTTAGTCTCTTAATTTACTTTGAATAATTCATTAGCTAGCACTCTTCACCCATGACAGTCATAGGTAAATCCCAGACTGGAGCTGCTAATTAAAGTTGCAAGATGAAGGGAAGCTACTAACGAGATGCTAGACAAGTCCTCAAACAATACAGAGGTAATTTTAAGTGCCTAAAGTTCTATTGTTGGTTTTCACCAGAGGGTAAGGAAATGCTGAAGAATTTACACTCGTTACAACAACTAATTAGAAATGCGTGTGAATGTAGAAGTGAGGCTGGAGGAGAGGAGCATGCTTCCCCAGGACCCGGGGGTACCTGCGGCGCGTAGATGGGTCCTTAGGGATCATTCAACACATTGATATTAAAAATTGTTGAATATTTCACGTTTAGCTTTTCAAAAAAAATTATAAACAATGAATCTATGTGGATTTTACCGGGCACATTTGTGGATAAATATATTGCCAAAACATGACCTATGTCTGCTTAACAAAAGCTTGTTACCCGTGTGATAGTTTGTACTTGTGCTGCTCTGAAGTGGAACTAAATAGTAAGGTTGTGGAATGAAAATGTATAGATAGTTCTGGATCATAAAAAATAGTATTTCTTGTTTTTTCTTCTACAATGTGAAATTTAGAAATTTCCAAATTAATGTTTTGTGGAAGAGTACAGAAGATTGCATCTGTGTTTTTCCTGTTGCCTGGCTGATTCAGTACACAGAAATGTTTGATATTGCAATACATTTAAATATGTTTTATGTCAGTTAGGAATGAGAAATCTAGAAATCTGTATGGGGATAGAGAGGAGAATAAAAACACACTTTTAATGATTATTTACAATATACAAAATACAACACGCTATTTGGACAAAGTCAAATGCGTTAAAGCAGTTTATCTTATTAAAGAAAAAGTGTAATAGGAAAATCTGTGTAGCAGAGCTTCATTGAACATGGGAAAAGTGGGTGTACGGAGGACCTGGTCTAAAGGGAAAATGAATATAGTCAGTGAGATGTGTTTGCTAATCCCGCTTGCTGGAAGGCCGCAGGAGCAGCTCTGGCACTGCTGGCGGTGGGGCCGGACCCTGCAGGGATGCTCGCAGCCCGGCTGGTTTCGGTCATTGCAGAGATGGGTGCGGGGCGGCACTTGGGGTATAACCTCGTGAGATTCCGTCTCTGACAGCAAACCCCACTACAGGTGATCCCAGTCCCTCCCGTTGCTTCTCGCCCTACGCGGTTTCTCTGTTTCTCTCTGTTCAGCTCCCCAAGATGCGATGGCTGGCTCGCAGTGAAGTGAGACAAAGCCTTGGGGGTTGTGTGAGGGCAGAACCGCCTTCAGACGCCGCTGTGGCTGAGGACTGTGTTTCAGAACACTGCGTGCATTTATAAGGGTAGGATCGAAAAGTAACGTGCTAGAAGAGCAATGTTTGACATAGGAAAAGGCAGTGGCAGTGGTAAGGATGTTATGATTACTAAAAAATGTGTCTTGTGTTGGTGAAATACTTGATAAAGCAGAGAGTTTTAAAGCAGTTTACCAGCTGCAGCAAACCTCATGTTGGAGGGGGCAAAAAAGAAACAAACTACGATATAACTACACTTAGGTCATATGCATTAAAAAGGAAACCCCTCTGTGAATTCTCTGTGATTTGGTGCATTCTTGGTTTGCTGGAGGGGTTCTGGCTGGTTCTGTTGGCATCCCCTCACTGAACATGCCTGGGCCGTGCACTGTCCCAAACTATTGCAGCTGAGGAGCAAATACCTTCCTGATGTGTCTTGTCGTCATCCAAAACAGATGGCCGACTGTCAGGCTCCTCCATCTGCTAATGAAACCTGGAGATCGGAGAAGCTGAGCAGATCATGTATTTTCATAATTTTTCTGTGTGACATGAGCAAATATAGAAAGTATGATTTTAAAACCAGCATGTTGATGCTACCTAAGATTTCAGTCTGGGGCTCCCTGGTAGTCACTGTCCCAAGTTTGCAGGGTGGTCCAGGAAGGCTTCTGCCCCTGAGCAGCACCCAGCGCTCTGCCCGCGGGTCTTTGCGGGGGGTCTACGGCAGCAGCCTGCTTCCCACTTGAACAGGGATTGCTGATTTCTGTCGTGCAGCAGGTGATTTTGCACTGACTGAAAGTGCTTTCGACCAAAGCCAAGTTATGATTCATTTCCCGTCTGTATTCAAGCAGGCTCTATTTTTATGCTTACATAAAGAATGGGGTGACTACGGAGAATTTGCATGCTCTCCTGAGAGTGTTTCCAACTGCAGGTGATGGAGATGAAACAACACCACGTCTAATCAATAATAAGACAGTATCCATTTCCCTACGTCAGAAGAATCAACAACATGTCTGAAAAGGTGAACAAACTATAGCACCTGCTGAAAAAAAGACAAAAATAGATCAAGAGTTTGATTTATACGGAATATTACTCAGGTATTTCAGAGTGCTTGTGCATGAGGCAGTTAAACACGAGTTTGTTTTCTGATGCAGATTTTGCTATGCAGAAAGTTAAGAGAGAAATTCAGTGAATTAAAGAGGAAATGAGTAACGGTTACTTTGTGAGCAGTGTCAGCAATGCATGATACGTTCGTGACCTGGATCTCTGCTGTCTGTGAGTGCCAAGCATCCACTCAGCTCTTATATTTGACCTAGAAAACTTTAAAAAAAAAAGCAGCCGCTAGTCACAAAGATGGTGCACCATCTGATCATTTTAATTCTGATGGATATTAAAGAGTTAAAGGCAATGAGTTAAATTTATTGCTTTGGGGTTTGTTTGTTTGGTGTACCTGTAGCTGCAACAGATTGTTGACTGACAGCAGGGACATACCCCACTACTTATTTATAAAGAGATCTCAGAGTTCAGTGAGACCACAGAACAGCTTCTTCCATCATGGAGATACATCTGCTTTTCATATGTCCTCCTACTGTTCTCCCACTTCCTCTACAGAAAATACCAATTTTAAAACATTTCACGTTTTTCCAAATTCAAATCATTGTCACACAGAGCATTCTAATCGAAAGAGCAAAGAAAGTTCAATGGTGTATTTTTATGCCTATAAAGAAACTTAGAAAATCATAGAGTGCAGTTGTAATTACGAAATGGTCCCAAAAGCAAAGGGAGCCAGACACCTCCTGGTCTGTGTAAATGCTTACCTGTGCAAAGCCCTGGCATTGGTCTGAGTGCAGAACTACGAAATCAAAACCCTTTATTTTCCACCAGTTTCCATGCTTAAGGCCTGAAGTGGTAAAGAGGCAGACTTCCCTGCAGATGCCCCTTGGCCTGATGACTAAATTCCCTTTCAACAAAGAGATGTTGTAGAAACATTTAAATCATAGAATTGATAGCAATTTGTTCAGGATTTTTATAGCTTTCTTGGATGGCCTAAAAGATGATGAAGTGTTTTCTTCCACTTCAATCTTACTTTGACTTTGAAGAGGATGAAATGTGGCTGTACGCTTCAGTGGTGACGCTGTTTAAAAAGAATCTTCATCTGTAAAGTACTTAATATACAGGGAAGGGAGGAACGGTAAAAGGTTTATCAGCGGTTGATGGGTTGATGCTGTGTGCTCTCCTAGCTGGGATCAGACCTGTTAGGAAGCAGCCTCCAGCAGAAGGTCTCCTCTGGCCACCGCTCCCAGCAGAGCCCCTTGCACCCCCTCCCCACAGCCCCCGCCCCGGGGCCACGAGCTGGCAGCAGAGCCAGCCCGGCCGCAGGGTCCCGGCCATGGCTGCCGGCTCAGCTCCGGGTAGCGAAATGCTCAGTTCTCCGTCTTGGGAGGTAAAGACTTCGAGTTCAAACCCACATGATGTATTTAGCACTTCTTAATCTATAACTTTAAAACACATGGATGTTAAGTACAGTGGTGAGTGACTATAGCATCCCCTTGATGCTGATGGAATAACTATTAGTTTTCTCTTGTTAATGAAGAGGTTGACAAAGTCCTGGTGGATGAGGGGTATTACTTTCCTTCAAGCCTTGTTTTAATTCCTCTAGATCACTTATTTTCCAAAAGTAATATTTAGAAGACATATGAGCTCATTGCCTTTTCACCCTACAGCCCTACTTTCCATTTAAATGGCGTCTCATCTGCTGTTTAATGTCTAGTTCCACTTCAGTTGCACGAATTATGTTGTTAAACAGTGAAGTAATTCAAACGAGTGTGCAGGGCAGTGGTTCTTTATGGTACAGCCTGATGGTACAGGCTTGCTTTATCCCGGCCCATCGCTTTTAAAAGTCAGTTCGTAACTTACCTGTTTAAACCATGCTGTCCCCTGGCAGACAGGGCTTGGGGCAGCAAACTTGGGAAAGGTCTTGTGCAGCAGCTTATTTCAAGTGAAAGTGAGGAAACGTTAACTTTGCACCTTTGTAATAAAGTACATTGAATTGTAAAAGAAAAGAACATAGTTGTGATTTAAAATGTAAGCAGCTCCTGCAAATCAATACTAGCTATACAAAAAGAGTTCAAAATGATAATACAAATTAATCCTAGAGAGAAATATTCACACCAGTCATGATATGCTGATTTCTGCCCGTCACAGCTTGATTGCATTTACAGTTACATTTGTGGTACTCTTGGTAAATCCATGATTGGAACGTAATGCTCACATTTGAACCAAGTACATCTTTGAAAAGTTTTAAGATCATGAAATACAAAGCAAATCCCACGCCTTGCCTCTTCGCTCAGTTCCAGTTTTAGGGATGAGGGGTTTTCCAGGCTTGGCCCAGCAGTGACTCTGTGCTGGAGCAGCGTGCTTCAGCAAATCGATTTCAGTCCAGGGGGAGGGCTGGACCTCCAGCTTCATCTCCCCCAAGGCTTTTAGCCTCCTTTGACCTCGGCAATCCATAAGCATCTGCTTCGGTTTCCCAGCAGTATATTAAAAAATAATAAAGTCAATAATTGGAGCTGTCGATGGGAAGGCACTCCGGTGCCGGCAGCCGAGCAGGCTCCTCCGGCCAGCATCCTCGGCTGGGAGCAGAAGCAGGGCTGGGGCAGAAGGAGGGAGCAGCATCCTAGGGACCAGGGGTCCGGGCGGCAGCATCCCATGCTCTGCAGGGGCTACAGAGCGGTTTGGGAACGCCTTGGGTTCCCATCTCCAGAGCTACACAAGCCATTTTCCACCTATATCCTGTGATGGCAATTTGTTTACCTGGGACTGATTTGAACTGAAACTTCATCCAAGAGAGAATCCTTTCCGTAGGGCTTCTAAGTCTATTGCACAGGAAAGAGGGACAGCATATACGTTCCTTTTCCATGCCAAAATACAGTAAGGCAGCATTTTGACATGCAGGCAATTTATGAGGCTGTCTCTGCAGTCTGAAAGAAGCAGGGCTGCTTATTTTAGTCAGCCAGTTGCATTAAATTGTCACCCACAAGGGCCTTTCAAGGGCTGTGCAATCATTCTCATTTCTCCTTGGCGTGGACTGGTTTGGTCCATGATCTGCCACTTTCACACGTGAGAAGGAATAGATCTCTGGCCCAGGTATGCCAAGAAGAAACAGTTTGCCTTAATCTGAAATTACGATATTTGAGAGTGTGCCCTCACTTTCCATGGGCTGCAGCTCTCCTGTTTTTCTCCTGTTACCTGGAAAAGGAGGTTTTGTGTTGGTATTCACGAATCAAGGGCCCATGTTTTCTACAGGTCCCTTAGGACAGCTTACCTGCCTGTGCATCGAGGAGAGGAGGTGCTTCCGTCAGGTGCACGTTCTCAGTTTTCACCAAACTGGCATTATCTATGGTAGAAGAAGCAACTTTTAAATCCCCTGCTCCCTGCTGGGATCCCAGTGAGAGGAAAGGCAGAGCCCAGCCCCTGGGAGCCACGAGAGCCCTTCTGCTGGCTGCAGTGCTGGGGAGGAGGCGATTTTCTGGCAGCTCAATATTATGCAGTTTCTTCTTTTCTCACCGTATTTGTTTCATGTTGGTTTTAGAAATTTGAACTCTTCCAAGTGGAAGCTACTCTCATCCTGAAGGTCCGCTCATGTCCGCCGTCCATATATGCATGAATGGGCTGAGTTAGTGTTTATGATTTCTAAATTACATTTGAAGTGCAGAATAGATTTTAAACAACAAAATTGCTTCTTTATCTTTTTCTTTTTCTTTCTTTAAAGAAAAGAAATGATGTTAGGAGAATGAATTAAATACTTGCAGAAACCTTAGAAAAGTGTATGAAAATTTGCATGTTTTCTTATAGGAGCTTTTTTGATATACAATTTGATATGTAGCATGTTACTAAATTTTCACAACAACCTTAAGTGATTTCTAAATTCAGGCTTCACAGCAAAACACTTGCCTAGTCCAGTACCTCTACAAAATTCAACCTCTAGTGAATACTTTATATCACATTCTCTTTTTAGCACATCCTTCTAAATTATTTTAGCCTACCTTTTACTACGATCTCCGCCTAGACCTCTTCTAACATGCTTTCATGGATGTCTGTTTCTGAGGGAGTGTTTTGCTTTTTTCTCGAGGTCAGTATGTGGATGCAGTAGATCGTGGCTGGCCTTGGCTGCGGGTGGTAGGATGCTCCGCGGCACGGTCCCCTGGTCCACGGGCCGTAGGGCATCACGCTCGGCAGGGCGAGCACATCCCTGTGCTGCACCCATGGAGGGGGTGAAGCAGGGACAGCTTTGCCTGGACCGGGCACGATGGTCGGTGCTCCCACCTGCAAGGGCCATTACCCGGGTGGGGTTCGCTGACCATGCAAAAGGAAGGCTGGGAAACAGCTTCCCATATGTAACTGGTGCTAATGATTTTACAAAGATGAAGTTGGTGTCTTCTCCTTCTCTTTCTTCTATTCTTCTTCTTAATATGAGGATTTGTATTTTGTTGATTCATAGGTTATCTAAATATGAATAGGTTCACATCAATCAGCACTGCTAGTACCACAGAATGAATATAAATGTTGTGTTCAGTACATTCCTAAAAGAATGAATGTGTGTCTGAAATGTAAATCCGCATTCTGCAGTCTGTTCTCATGACTCCTTGAAGCCTAACGCTTTAGGGGTTTTTTTTAAACATTAATCAATTATTTTGTGCTAGACTTCTAAATCGGTTTGCAAGAATTTATGTTATCTGTGGCATTATGTTAATTTCCAGCGGATGGTAACAATCAAGTATTATACAAAGCGTAAAAGTTAGAAATGAGAAATCTTTGCTCATTCCTCCAGATGAATGTTGGAAACCTATGCAGTCTGTTAAGATTTTCTATTTATTCAGTGACCAAGCTTTAAATTGCACATGGCAATTACTCTGTGTTCTTCATACTAACGTATTCTGGAGCACTGAGGGAAAATTATGGTGCACTCTTGATAGTTTTAGAAAATGAACTGAAGCAAGATCCAGTACCATTTTGCACCATGTGGAGGCTCCAGGGAGAAAAAGAGCCTGCATGCTGGCACGTGTAGAAAAAAAAATACATCCTGATTTGTAGCAGCTACCATTGTCATTAAGATATCAAAGGTGAAATTAAAAGTTTCCTATAGTTCTTAGTTGTAAGAACAGAAAAAGACTCCTTGAACCTGAAAACCTTCCCCTACAAATCAAGGCCCCTAAGTGTTAATTCAAAAGAAAAAAAAAAATCAATTTTTTTTTCCAGTTTGGCCCAAAGTAGCCCCAAATTTACCGCTCCTGCTCAGACGCTTGTATGGTGTCAGTGGGAGATCTCCCTCGGTGACTGGTTGGGGGACAATCCCATGCTTTATCATTCGCCAGCGGGAACCGACCCAGCTTTGGTTTTGGGGAACTGACCTGACTCTGGCGCAGGTTGGCCTCGCCTGCCTGGGCAAAACGTGGCCTTGACTTCCCAAGACATGCTGCACGTGTGTATTGCTGTGCCAGGAGAGCTACTGACTGATGAAAACCATCTTACTGCAGCATCTTGTTTATTTTTTGCAACATCTTTACAAATATTTGTATTTAAAGCTTTTTCATTAGAACTAATGACAAGTAATATGCACAAGGAATCATTAGTAGAAAATGTGATTATTGCATGTTACATTTAAAATCATTTAAGTCGGTATTCTTGACAAATAAAACAGCTGACCTTTTATTAAAAGGGATGATTGCTGTTAGTAATTAAAGTAAGACACACTAAACATAATATGTCTTCAAAGCATCCCTGTATAATTTGTCTTTTCTTGCCTCATTTGAGGACATTCCTTGCTTTTTTGAGGTTACTTTTCTAAGGATTCTGAGTAACTGAAATATTTTACTGTTTAATGAATTGAAAAATAATTTCCTAACCTTAACTATAAAAGTTCTTGGAGATATGCGGGCTTCTTTACAACATGAGAGATCCACTTTTTTGCATCACTTTTGTAATTTTAAAAAATTCCTTCCCTAGGTGTTGTTGGAAAGAAAAGTGATCATAGATGGTATTCTAGAAGTCCAAGAACTGACACACTGGACTTCCATCACTGTAAAAAAGTGTATTTTCGGCTCTCTTGATCTGTCCCTTCTCCCCAGGACACAGCAACTCTGTCGTGTACATGGGCAAGTGAGCAACGTGAAGGTCATGCTGCAGAAACTCCTATTTCCAGTCAAACAAAGAGGAAATACGGCTGAATAAGCTGTGTGCACTCTAGGACGAGAACCTGTAGAGCTGATACTGTAACTTGAAGGATGTTTGCTCATCATAGTTACAAAGCTGTAATGTATTTTTAATCAAATTGGCAGTTTGAAAATCTGGAGTGTTTTGACTTCCACTTCCAAAATATGGGAAGTCACTATGATGATTTTGATTTTACAACATTTGTATTTTACAATGTATGTAGACTTATTTTTCCCATTTAGTAATTTAAATTGTCATAGGTAAAAGAATCATTAATACACACCTCTTTTACTGATTCTCAAATGATTCTCATGTTGTAAACCAAATACACTTAAATGTGTTTCTGTTCATGAATTAATTAATTTCTATCATAGGCTTATGACAGTGTTATAAAATCAGTATTCTGTAATCAAAGTCTTCTCCCTTTCTGAAGTTTAAGATGGTGAAATCTTGATGCCATAGTAATCAGAGGGGACAGGATTCTGACATCTGATTTTATAAGTAGTGGAAGTCTTTTTCACTTGGATTAGAAACTCATGGTTGTTCAGTCTTTAAAGAAAAAAGAAAATAAAAGTTTTTCCCTCCTCCTTGTCATCCTTACTGTGAATGCACAAGAGAAATATAATAATGTTCACAGTATACAACAAAAAACGGCAATCTTTTTCATGCCTGTTTCAAGAAAAAACAAAGATATATTGGTACATCGTTACTGCAGACTAGTAATTTTCTTCAAAGAACTGAATATTTCTTTTGGCTGTCTGAAACTTCTGCTTCAACATATGTCCCTGCTGTGGTGATCAGGACGGTAACATTGACAGAGATGAAATCACGTATCACCAGGTAATGGCTGTAGTTCTGGTGCAGATTTCCCGGGAGTTCCGTGAGACCCCTCTTGCCTCCACGGTGGGTGGGAGATGGTCGCATGTCTGATCAGCTCTGGGCTTGTTCAGTAACCAGGGGCAGAGCACCAGCCGTGACTCTGGCTTTTTAGGGCTCTTCAACCACTCTGCCCTTCATAGATGAAGGCTGTTTCCCAGGGATGTCCTCCATTCTCTCCTTTCTGCCTTTGCTTTCATATAGTAATAAGTCTGATTGTTTGGACATTGATGTAGTTTATATCAAAGGGAGGTTGGACTAGATGGCCTTCAGAGGTACCTTCCAACCCAAATTATTCAATGGTCCTAATTCCTTTACCTTTCTTTTCCAACAAACTCCAGCAGATTATTTAAAATGTCATTTTCATGCTGTAGATGCTTATCAAGGTGTTAGAGGTATGAATATGTATTCTGATTTCATGCTGATGTCTGAGCCTGCTCAGGGTCAGTCACAACATCTGTATCTTGTTTTATCAACTGAGATCCAATGTTGTTGCTACCCTTGGTTAAGTGTTAAAATTCACGGTGCTTTTGTCCAAGAAAGGTCCAGAAGAAGTTGTTGAGTGCTCTGCCTTGCTGGAAGAGGCCAGACCTTAGCATGGGCAGCAGGAGAGCTCCAGCTGGTGTACAGAGCTAGGATACGCTTCTCAGAGTTACTGTCAGTGGAAATGTGCAGCAAGTCAAGAACAGGAAGAAAAACTTTCTTTGTAACCACAGTCAAAACAGCGCAATAAATTATTGAGGAGACTGTAGAAGTTCAATCGTGAAAGGCTTTCAGGGAGTTAGTACATCTTTCAATGATGTAATATGGTTGGGTTTGATTCTGAAAAGGAAAACAGATCTGTCAGTTCCCTCTTGCATATTTTCTGATGAGTTTTCACTCTTTCTATGTATTTATATGAAAATAACATATGGTGAGCACCCTGTCTTATGGCTGACTTGCTATAAATTAAGATTGATTTTTATAGCCTTTGCCCTATGGCTGTTAAAGCCCCAGTTCTCACCGACTTTCCTTTCTGTGGTCTTGCATAAAGTAGTAGTGGCCAGAGTTTAAGTTATTTCAGAGTGCCTAAAGATGAAGACAGATGCCTTTTTCTCTTTCTGAGAATCGTCTGAGTGACTTTTATGTCTTATTTCAATGAGAATTAAGTCAATATTGATGAGTAGCCACTTCTTAAATCCCTGTTTTTCTCTTTAGGCACTTTAGGTGTCATTTTTAATCTTGCCGCTAACGTACTCTTTGCAACAAAAATTTTCAGCAGTGAGACTAGCTCTTCCCTTACTTAAGACTCACTGAAATTTGTTCTTGTTTTCCTTGCCACTTGAATTTTCCATTTCCTTCATACAAATGATGATAGTGAATTTTGGTAATATAAGTGAAAGTTTTGACTTGTATCAGAATTAAAGCTAATAGATTCAACTGATTCTTATCATCTGAGCTCAAAAGCAGACTCTTCATATTGCGTAGCATTAGTGAACCAGTACATCTGACTTTATATTTTCTTGGACTGATTTCTAAAGCGATACTTGAAAGTCTGAAACTTAGTGCATTTTTATTTAAGATAGTAGCTTTTGACATGCACATAAACATTCACCAAAGATCTTGCTCAGTCTGAGGTGATTGCATTCAATGGGGAACATTGGGTGAATAAATAAGAAGAGCAGACTCTAAGGCAACTTGATATAGCTTCACTGATGTCAATGAAACTATGGCGATTGAGGTGATTTAGAGGGACAACAAGTCTAAAACATAAAATAATGATATGGATGCGCCCACCAACATGAGTAAATATAATTTCTGTTCAGGAAAGTCCTGCCTCACTGTATAACTACAGCTGAGTCAGATGCCCACGCATTAAGCATTGTAAGGTGAAACTTGTGTCTGCCAGTTCCTAAGCAAACTCAAAACGGTATATTCAGGTCCTTGGGCTTTCTGTGAGCGGATGAGAGGAGAAGGTGCCTGAGGTGGAGTGCGGGAGTTTGGGGTGCAGAGCAGAGAGACGCTCATCGCCCAGGCATCTGCTGCCAGCGTGGCACAAGGGGGAGGAAGAGACAGATGTACATCACAGTTTGGGGGGTTGGCATCCCAAATTCACCACCTACACACCCATTTATCTTTGTATAATATGTTTTTAAATACTGCCATTTGAATTTGCTATCATTCTTAAACCATATTTTCTGCATATAAATGCATGGGTTGTGGCTAAGATGAAGGGTCCTCAGACACGTTCGCAAGTGTGAAAAAAGACACAGTTATGTTATTGCCTGTTGATATGTTCTGTGTATATGTAAAAACAAGGCCTTTGTGAGTTTGCTTAGCTTTTATTACAGCCTGGGGCCAAAGTTTCATTTGGAGATACTACCGTGTTGTTTTGAGAGAAGCTAAGACTAGCTGGGTTTGCAATGTTTTGGAAATCAAGTTACTTTTCTCATCAAATGAACAAAATTGTACTTTTCCTTCTCTCTTCAAAAGATATATGTGATATAGAAAAATAAAATGGAGTTAAAATTTTCACACTTAGTATTACATATTACAGTTAGCAGCTGGTTTTACTTATCAACGTAGGCACTCAAGCTTGCTTTTACACTCTTAATGAGAAAATCATTCATTTTGCTATGATGAGCTGTAACAGAGCATACCTTTACAGTCCTAAAAGAGGATGAGCTTTTTTGTCATGAACAAGAAACGAAGATAGAGCAATATTAGGGCAATGCATTTTGTGTAAAGACACAGTTAGGTAAAGACACAGTTAGGTCTTGTGTGCTGTGTCTAATGCAGCAGTGCCTGGCTGTCTAACACAACTCTGTCTTGCAGACCAGGTTTCTCAAAACCACGTGTTGGGGGGTTGTCATCCCAAAAAACTGCCTAAGTTTGAGGCAGTTCAGTCCTGAACTGGGTCTTGAACTTAATTGTGAAATTTATCAATCAAGCACCACCAGATATTTTTATAATTTTTTGTATGCTTCTCAACTGAATCTGGAGAGGAATTTTTTTTTTTTTTACAATAATTTAGGTTCTTCGTTGGGTTTCTTCTAAGTTTATCAACTAACAGAGAGCACTGAGAAATTTTGAGCATTTTCTTGTAACCAGATCTCCACTCTAAAATGCTGCAGCTCTCTCCAACTTCTGCTCTCCTCCTCTCTTTGTGCAGCATCTCCCCTGGGTGTGGATGCCTGTGGTGGATGGGGACTGTTGTAAGCACTCTGCATCCATGCCTCATTGAACGTTGAGCATTACTGCCATGCAAATTCAACTCCTTCCTGAATAGAATTTGATCAAGAAAAGAAAATGTCATGTTTCACTGTAGCACAAAGGCTGCATTGACTGTCATTTACAAAGCAGTTCAGAAATGACTAGTAACTTAATTTTGGGTGACTAGCTTTACTTGTATAGCCTCATGAACGCACTAAGGAAACAAATCCCTCAATACATGATTGAGCACTGGATTTTCTGCAATGAAACCTTCCCCTAAGTATTTTGTGAGATCTTGCATTTGTTTTCCTTTTTAATTTTTCCCCACTCAGACACAAATACTTGTGATGAGTAAAGGGAGGAGAGAAAGCGATAGCAAGCGATAGCAAGACTATTAATGAGAAAACAGATTTACTTCTGCAACTCTCACTGAAATGCCAATAGAAACAGAGCAGAGGGGCCATGACAATCAACAAGACAGGGCTGAAGTGGAAGCATCTCGCACCTAGGCAAGTTGGACAGCCCTGGGCAAAGGTCCCTTGGCCTTTCTGGGGAGCGGGTATGCTGAGTGCCTCTCCGAAATGCCTCAACACTACCCTATGCAGCATGGAGGTGGGACAGGAGGAGCTGGAAGTCTATGCAGGTGCATGGGTATGACTTCACTGGCATCACTGAGATGTGCTGGGACAGCTCTCACACCTGGGGTGCCACCATGGGGATCCTTCCCCTCTACCCAGCACTGGTGAGGCCACATTGGAGTGCTGGGTCCAGTGCTGGGCTCCCCAGTACAAGAGAGGCATGGACGTACTGGAGACAGTCCAGCAAAGGGCTATCAAGATGATAAAGGAACTGGAACATCATCTCCTATGAGGAAAACAAAAATATGCAACACAATGCCTGTCTTCACTTGCATTGCAGTCAGTGAAACTGCAGGAGTTTAAAAGACAGAATTTTGCTTCTATAGCTGGATTTTATTTACACAAAGCACGGAGACATGCACTATATATTACACCAGCACAAACCATTCCTTTCCTGGGCAGAAATCTGGATAGTCTTCACCAAGTCCATCTGTATCAGAACTCAAAAGAAAAAAATGCAGTAAGACACACATCTTTGTGAAAGGCATGCACCGTGAAGCTTGAAGGGTGAACAAATGTTTTTTCTGGTTGTAGGAAATACTGTTTTTCCTCCCTCCATCTTAGCTCTCTGCCTCTTGTGACTTTTTTCTTTTCCCGTCCCATGGTGTTCGCAGCGAGTGTGAATTCAGATGGTGAAACATGCTGTGAGACAGCCACCGTCTTTGTCTTTTTCAGCTGGCTGGAATAGGAGCATGCTTAAGAACGATATATCTTAAGAGCAAGTTTTTAAATTACTTTTTGTATTTTCAGACCTTCATCCATCTGATCCTTTTGGATTTGAGGTGTTGCCCGTTTCACGTGCCCATTAGCAGGGCTGCAGCAGGGTGCCAGTGGGAGCGTTGTGCATGGGCAGGCGTGGTGTGGACCCTGAGATCAGGTTTTTGGCTGGCACAATCCTTTTTTCACTGTATCGTTGCATCTTTTCTCTTTTCTTCATAAGCACAATTAGTAGATTTCTCAGAGCCTTTCAGATTATTAACATCGTTTGGATCACTTTTCCTTTTCTGATTGTCAGCCTTATTTTTCATACCTCCTAGTTTGATCCAGGTTTTCACTTTTCCCTAATCATTATTAAGAGATGACAATAAAAATATCTTGTGTTATCTTCCTCCTCTCAGTGTGAGCTCTCTTTATCTTTGAAGTGTAATATAAAAAATAAATTTGTAATTGGGCATCTTTTCTTTATGTGAGACCTTTTTTTCTCTTAATAAGATTTGCTCTGCAGTTGTTAAGCATTTCTAGATCCTTCCTAGTTGAACTGGTGATGTTTTCTAATAGTAACCTCTGGGTACCAAAGCTGGTTGCTTCCTATGGCGTTACTATGGGCAGAAATTCAGAATCTCATAACTTGTCAGTATTGCTACGTGTTTTAAATCTCTCTGAAGCTGAGTAATCTTATATCAACATTACATTATTGCTCTGGGACTGTGAACTTCCATAAGAAACAGTGGAACTAAGGCCGCTGGAAATGTTTATGGTCAGGGTGAGGTGGGATGCAGATGGAGGTGACCCAAGAGCATGCAGAATAAGCCTCTGAGATTAGGGCTTCTTGTTCTAGAGAAAATCAAAATGCATGCTCAGAGTCCTTGTTCCAGGAGGTTTCCAGCGCAAAGAAAAAGACAGGGATACGCCAGAGGTGAGAAGGGAAAGGAGAGGCACAAAGGGCGAACTGATTGCCCACAGTGATGGGAAGATGGGAGGGAGAAGCGCTGAGCAGAGCTAACTGCAGGGTCCAGGTGGTGGCCGTGGGCAGGGTTGGGGACTCGGTGGGTGGGGGGGCTGTGTCCTGCCCGTGGTGGGATGAGGGGAGGGGGCAGCCCCAAGGGGCTGGGCTGAGCAGCTCCCTCTGGGCGGCTGCGGAAGGTGGCCACAGGGCTTTGATTTCCCTGCTTCTTTGTTGTCATGCTCCTCTGTTCATCGAGATGCAGCGGTGCTCCTGAGTTGCTCATTTAATGAGAATACAGCAGGCAAATTTCTGGAAAAAGAGGGGGTCAGACCGCAGCAAGGCTCTGCACTAGACCCTCCCCTCCCGCCACCTGAAAGGCATGTCATAGGGACATTGATTATATACAAATAAGTGTATTTAACTGCAATTTCTAGCTGCTTTCAGTGGTGGGATCCATGGGGAAGGCGGGAGTGCAAACATTATTTGCTCTCCACAGGGTAAATACCTTTTGTGTCGCAGGCAGTGGCGGAAAGTTTCTGTGTGCATTGCACTTACCAGCGAGTGCTTAAATCATGAGTGCTGTTAGATTGCCTCTAATTGCCTCGGAGATGCCATGACTCGTCTCGTTACTGCCAGCTCCCGTTTCCATGGGAGACGGTGACTTCTGATCCCGAGAACTTGGGCTTAGACATATTAATGGTGTTTGGTTATCGTGCAGTAACAACCCCGTTAACACGCACGGGTGCTGCCCGGGTGCACGTGTCAGCCGCCCGCGGGAGGCTGGGGGCCGTGCGGGACCCACGCTGCCCCGGGATGGTGCTGCAGCAGGAGATCAGCAATGGAAAAGGGAATACACCTCCTGCGAGAGCGAGGCTGCAGCGTTTTTTGGAAAAAAATGTGATTTTGCTTAATTTCCACAACAAAGAAACACAAATAGTTTAAAACTGTCCAACGCTTTCCACGACTCTTTCCAAAGTTTGGATAATCTGTTTTCTTGGCAGTAGGTCCCAAATATCGCAAGATTTCCTAGACTAGTTAGCTGCATTTTGTTTCCAGCACGATGTTAAATAAGCTTTCTCTTCAAAATTAATGGCCCAGGAAGGGAGGTCTGCAACTACCTGGCTGTAATGATGTGTTGGATTTGTCAAGTTTTAATGTACTGAAATTCAGGATTAAAAAGCACTCACAAACCAGCTTTCTATAAGGGATTTTTTTCTCAATAAACTAATATATTTGTATATTTTTAGAAGAAATTGGAATTTAGCTTTTCTCCATATTTTTTATTTTCCCCTTTGCTTAAAGCATGATTGATTTTTTAAAAACAAAATCCTTTTTCCCAGGTTTTTTTTTTTTTACTTGTTTAATAAAGGCATATGAAAGAGGTGTATTTGAGCTTTCATTATCTAGGAAAGCAAAGCTCTTAATTTTTGTGCACCTTTAACCAATGTTCTCCTTCCTAAGGTATGCAAACACCTTATCTATAATTGTTCCACTATAAGTAAAAGAAAGAAATCAAGAAAGAAAACAAACAAATCATATGCAGTATTGTATTCAGAAGCTGTAGGAGCAGAAATCCTACGGCCGACCCGGTGGTACACAAACCCTTGGTCTCTACGGGGCTCTCAGGCAGCAGCTGTTTTATGGCTGAGGTATGATATCAGGCTTCAGAAATGGTCCAGAGAAAGAGATTTTCTCTTCCTCTTTCGTATTGCAGATGATGAAAATGAAGTTATCCCCACGTCCAGTGACAATGTTGCAGATAAAATTACCTTTTCTGCTTTGTAATAGCAGGACTGACATTTTTGTTCTGACTTTGCAAGATTCCAATATGACTGAGAAATGACGTGTGAACAGCCACGGGATGGTCCGGAATGGCTGCCCGTCCCCCCGGCCCGCAGGCAGATGCTCTCTTTTGTGGGCACCTGGTTCCGTGTACAGCCACGTTTGGGGATGGCAGCTGCTGGCCAGGTGCCATGTGAAGGCAAACCAGCCAGATTTCTGGTGATTTTCCTTCTTCTCAGCAATTATACTCAGCTGAGGGAATTCGAGGGAATTCTTTGACGATGCATCTCAAAGGTTTCTGGATCCTTCCCTGCCTCTGTCCTTTTCTGACTGCCAGCAAAGGGTATCCCAAGCCAAGTTGATGGTCATGGCCTTGATCATCCCATCTGTTTGCTTTTTCATCATTAAACCTTATCATTTCTAGGCAGAAACTGCTTCTACCACTCCTTCTGCTGCTGGGTTTTGTCTAGTTACAAACTTATCCTGGTGAAAAAAAGTTTGAACTTCCCAAGTAAGCCTAGAGACAGCTAGCAATGAATGAAGGCAGCTGGTGGTTTTACGTGAAAAGTGGCATAAGGTCAGGTGCATTTTGATGGTCATGACTGAGTTCCGCTTTGTGAACCAGAATTTGATGAAATCTGAATATTGGTTTAAAACCACAAGTGAGAATTATCTGCGCAAATGCCTCTGACACCACGGCAGAGACCGGAGCACGCTCCGCTAAGCATGACTCTGCAGCCGGCAACGCGCCCGGCGCTGCTTTGGTGCTGCACAGGGAGACATTTGGTTCACGTGTTTACCCTTAGATATACACAACAGTGAGACCTTTGTCAGATGAGGTCAGCGCAAGCAAGAACAGAGATATCGAATAAATAAACCCCCAAATGTCTAAAAGCTAAGTGTGTCACTGACAATTTCCATATGGTTATTTTCTTCTACGAGTCTAGTATTTGACCCGTGATTGTCAGAGTGCTCATAGCTTCACCAAGAGATGCTACGATGCTCTCTCTCCTGTCCTCATTTTTTAATCTTTATAATGCACCATCTCATTTCCAAAAGTATTTCCAAACCTGTTACCAAACCAAAGTGAAGAACCGTCTGAGCCTGATTTGCTCTTGGGTATGCGGATGATACGGAGCCTGGCCCCGGGCACGACTGTCGCACCCTGGGGTGCTGAAGCCCACGGGAACGCTACAGCTTCTCTCACTTCTGGTTTACGCCATCAGGAGATGGATTTCTGGCTCCCAAACCACCCAGGAGAGCAGCCGTGCTGTTGCCATCCAGCGTGGCGTCAAGTAAAACAGTTCTCTCACTTCCACATGTACCCCAAATTAATTACAGCTTTGGAAAAACCGTGGTGAGATGAAAGCGAGAGAGAGAAACATTTCTTTTTCTCCTCTTCTGTCTCAAAATATATGGGTTTTTGTTTAACTTCCTTTCCCAGCTGAACACTTTAGGAAATTTAAAAGTATTTTCGATACGGTATTCTAGTGAGAAAAGTTATCACCAAATGGCCTGTTCTTTTAGCAGTAATATCGTTCATGCGTCAGCACCTGCCTCTCCATCCGTGGTAGCAGCTGTTTGAGTTGAAAACCGGAATGAGACCTTGATGGTTTCATACCCCGTACTATTGCGTGCTGCGCTAGCACAGCCACTGCCGCTGGCTTGGCTCTCGGGGGCAGCTCCGAGGGTCGGGTACCTTTCCAGCGATGGGATAGCCTGGGTTGGTGAGGACTTTGAGCTCCTTTTGCTTAGGAAAAGCAAAGGCGGATGATTTTTATGTGAAGATTTCAGTGTAACGTTCCTCTAAAATGAATGAACTATCAAGCTTCAAGGAGATAATATCACAGAGGGTTTTGCTGCGAGCTGTCAGCCTCTTGCGGGATGCTGCACGGGCAGCACGTGCTGCGGGGTTTTGTCTTCCAGCTCCACGTGAGATGTGTTACGTGCACAAATCCCTTAGCTGCAGTGCAGTTCAAAAATCGTTACATCCCTGTGCTTAACAGGTTGTGGTTAGCGCTATCGAAGGACAGTTTACACTCCCCTGAATGGCTTTGCAACTTTGTTTTTCCTCCTAAAAACCCATAGTTCTGTTCTGAAAGAACTCTGATATACACAGATGTAGCCAAAGTGATTTTTCCTCATTAGGGTGAAACCTCGTTCATTTCTGTTGCTTTTTCATGCTAGTTTTTATAGTTTGCTTTGAAAAGATTCAGTTATTTTATTCCTACTCCATTAAAAAATAAAACAATGGTGTAAGCTAAATATTATTTTGAAAAATGGGGTGTGAGGAATTGACTGTGATTGCACAGTGGTGAAAAAAACTTTCTGTTTTATTGGAAAAATAATAAGTATGGATCGGTTCTGCTGTAAGGAGCAAGCTAGTCTTATTAAAGCAATCTAACTACGTATACGAAAAGGGCAAATATTCGTTGAAAAGCTGCAAAGAGGAACTAGGCTTACAGTGCCCATCATTGGCAAAGTGTAATTTTTAAGCTTAATCTAAATTCTCTGTCTCTCTCTGAAAAGTGTTTAGTATTCCTTGGAAGCTCTATTGATCAAGGAACTCTACTTAGAGTTGAAAACGGTCTGAGATGTTTTTACAAACAAGTTTTGTAAATGACAGATGAAATCGGGATGTTGGCTCCTTCCACAGCCATCATGTCCGCCCAACCGCACCGTTACAGATCTTCCTTCCCTTCTGCGTTTACTCACTTATTCATCTTGGGGTGCTGGGGTGGGGGAATGAACAAAATAAATGGTAGTGATCAGTATAGTACAATTTTTCCTATGTGTGGCAAAGAATTAAATCTGGTTTGCTGACAAAGATTTTGCTTTCTTTTTTTTTTTGACAAAGATTTTGCTCGTTTGCTGTCGGTGTTGGGCAGCAGCCCATGCTCCCCATACCCTGTTTTTAAATTACAGAGAAGTACTCATTAAGAACAATAAATGCCAGTTAGCATGTGTTAAGCGTCAGAGCTGCGTTTCTCGGCGGTGGGTTCCAGCCGTGCCCTGTTGAAGTGCGGGAGGGTTCCACCACCTTTCGTGCTCAGACCCCGCAGCCTGGAGCAGCTCCGTAGGTGGGGTTATGTCACCTGCACACACGGTTGGGCAGGACCGTGCCCATTACTCTGCACAGACCGTGTTAGGAGTTATGGTAAAGATGTATTTATGAATGAGACATGCAGTTCTTCTGGCACTTTGCCTAACTCCCTCAGTATAAAATGCAAGTTTTAAAAGCTAGCGTATTTGCCAAGTGTTAATTATTAAAAATAACATCTGACTGTCTTTGGATTATCGACGAAGCCACTAATTACTGATTTAGTTGCTCTTGAAATAATGTCCTTTAAATAAATGGTGGTTTGGATGTATTCAATAAATTATTGTCTTTTATTGAAAGGTATTATTAACCTCCCATCACCATTTAAATATCAGAATTTCAATGAGCCATTCTTGCTATAAAAGATATTCTTCACTTAGTTAAATCTTAAAGCAGGATTTTCTGTTCTGAATACCTAATGTATATATTTGTCAATACTTCTATAGTACATGGTTTTGAAGAACAAAAGCTTATTGCTGCATATCCTCCATGTATCCTCCACAAATCCATGACTTGGTATCTTTTCGGAATTAATTTGTTAGAAGAGAGAAATAGAGAATGTAGACAGAAAATCAGCCCTTGAGACCGTCATACTTTGAGAGTCTATGAGAGGAAAAAGAGAAGTTTGACAGTGAGGAGTCAAATTTATTAGGCAGATATTAAAAGAATTTAAGACATCCTCTTTGACACAGAAAGGTGTCTGAAGTGTGAAACAGATTATCAGATGCAAGGACTAAATCTGCCAAGCATTGATGATGGTATTAAGATACTGTCCGTCTGAGAGTGAAAACACAACGTGGTGGTAAACCTGGATAGCTACAAGCTTAAATTTCCAATCCAGACTTGCACTGAATCCTCTTCAAATTGCATTCAATGTTTAGATTTGTCTTAAGATAGAGTATTTTGCCCTTTTAATTTATAACTTCTGCTTGTCTAAGGAATGTGGGCTTTTTCTGTTCTTGCTATACTGTTTATAATATCCTTGACTATGCAAAATATGAATAACCTACTCCACCTATCTGTATTTTACCTATGAGAAAGACATTCAGCTGCTAATATAGAGATAGACTAGTCTTCAGTTTAGAAATGGGATTATATTGCCAAAAATGGGATTATGTTGCCAAAAATGGGGAAGGATCCAGCAACGTGACAGTTAAAATATTGTGCTATATCTAGGGGAATTGCTTTATCGTTTCAGCATAGCTTATAACTATTTTTAGTGGAGTTACTGATGTGCTGCAGTTGAGGATTTGGCCCTATATAAGTTTGATTATGGCAGTAAAATGATGATAATTAAAATACAATGGTTTATTCCTCTAATATAGAAGATTAAAAAGATTTTTAAAACAACAGTAACTTTCTTGAGAGACCATATTGTTTCACGCAAAGTGAGCTTTTAATATGTTTTCATGCTATATATTTTTAAACCTCACATTCCTGAAAAAGTTAAATTCTGATGTTGATCTATTGTCAATATACTTTATGATACCTCTGACACCTCAGACACATTGCAAGACATGGGCTGAATGGAACCACATTGTCTCAGAGCCAGCTTTTACTCTATGTCTTGAACATAGTTGTATGTTGTTTTTATTTGCACATGCCGATAAAAGCGAATTTAGAACTGCTCAGTACTTAAAGTCCACTGAATATCTTGTGTAAGACTAAAATACAATGTGTGTGCTTTGAAGTATTATATTTAACATCAGAAAAAGAAATTCTGGGCTGGGAAATTTGCAATGATCAAGCAGCTCACTCAAATGTGACCTAAAATTTGCCTGATACTGTCTCAGAAAATTCTGTCCTTTTAATCCAGTTCCCTTTCTCTGCAATCACTTTAAAACATGGTTAGTGCAAAGATTTTCTATTCCAATCATTTAGACCACCATCATTAATGGAGAAAGCTCAGCCAGGATTCCTTTTTCTTTAAGCATTCCTTTAAAAAAAATAATAAATTGCTTTTTCTTCCCAAGTCAAAGTGTGTCAGTTACAAATTCATGGTATTTTTCCAGGTTGAAAGGCTTGTCCTTCCTGACAGGTGTCAGGTTCACTGGTGATGCAAATTAATATTAAAGGACAATAAATGAATGACAGATGAAATCTTGAAAATCTTCTTAGGCTAAGACACTCAGCTGCAGACTTTTAATGCCTATAAAATAAGAATTGCAACTAGGCAAATTATTGAAGGATTCAGAGCATTGATATGCAAAGAGAACAAGAAGATCCAGCTGACAGGCTCATAGAAGACAGACCAAAGCATTTTAGATGCCACCTGGACATATAAATAGCTTCCATACAAGAGTGGTACTTGTGGTACTTGGGAAGTTCAGCGTAAGAAATAACATTTCATTCGTTATTATTCAGTTATTACTTATTATACTTCAGAGCTAAATTATTTTACAAATATGTACCTCTAAATGCTACTGTTTAAAAATACAACTTTTATCATAAAAAACATGGATGTGTATTTAGGGCTGATATTAAACAGAGAAAAAAACTGTGCTAATTACTCAGTGCAATCTAGCATTTTGAGAATGTTTCTGTTGCCCAAATAAATTTTAGCACTATTTTTTGTATTTAACATTGCATTTTCACTGTAGCTGAATGGTTTCCTTTACAGTGCTGAGATGAGGTAGTGTCACGGGCTTCAAACTCCCCCCTGACCTGCGTGAGGATTCTCTGCTGTCGGTCTCAGAGGAGAGTGCTCCCGCAGGAGCAGTCTCTTGCTGTGAAGGCAATGTTTCCTTCATGTGAAATGGTTCCCTCATCTAAGATATCTGATGCATTATTGCTTCAAGGATGTAATAAATATACAGGTTGAATCAGGTTGCATATACATGCAGGTTATAAATGTGACAGTAAGTGACTCTCTGTGATAACTGTAAGACAAGACAGAAGAAAGTACTCATTACTGCCGGTTCTTGTACGTGTTGAGTTGCTGAGCTCTTATTTATATGTTCTGAAATGTCTTTCCAAGGCGTGCTGAAGGTAGGAGCCGTTCCCTGTGTATGTGGGTACCTGTGTACCTGAAACGTGAAAGCAGGTTCGTAGGGCTTGCAGGTTTCTGCATGGGACATCATGCAGAGAAATGCAGGAAGGGATTCAGAGTGGTGATGCACAACGTCTGATGCCTTTGGGATGCAGGTTGCAGCCTGGAGGTGCTGGGCTCATTGGGTGTGCACAGCTCACCCTATCAAAGCGTATGTCTCTTCAGGACTTCCAGGCATCTGGTCTTCTGCCTGACATCAGAAACTTTCAGACACCCTCATAATCAAATTGTGGGTTTGTTTTTATTTATCCAAGGCGGAGTTTTCCAAGTCTGAAAGGGAAATTTGTCCATGAAAATCCGTATTTATGATGATTTTAAGACGTGCTCAAATATCCCATCTTCAACAATTTCTTTTCTTATGTGTTCACAACAAGGACTGATGCTGTACAGACAGATCTTGCTCCTGGCCACAGGGTGTTTTAAGAAGATTATGAGCCAGGAGTATTGATGGCGTTATTCATGTAATGTCCATAGTTGCTGAGCTTTTTGTTCAGTTTGGTAACAACAGTAACATAACCTGTTAGATCTTTTATGGTTATCTGAATGCTGACAACTAAAACATCTTAAAAAATGACATGTATCTTGCTACATTTCCCTCTACACCATCTCAGGAAAAACAAGTGCAAGTCACAAGAGTGACATGGTCAACAGACTGTGTCATCTTTCATGAGAAGGGAAGCGTTCATCGTCTAGTCTCATCAGACCTTGTTTCACGAATAAATTCAGAAGGTCCTCCTAAACTCAGATTTTTCCCGTGCGACCATATTATCTCATAAACAGTGTTCGCTTGCACTGCCTCCAGACTGTCTCACTTCTATCTGTTCATATTGCCCCGTGCATCTTCCCCAGGGCTGAAGGAAACCAGTGCAACTCAGAGAGCTGCAAAAAGTTTTTATGGCACTGCCTTTTTTGGGGTGACAATCCTCAATGTCCGGCACAGGGAGGTGAAGGTCTGTTCACGGAGTGCCAGCTGCCACTGGCACAGCTTTTCTCCAGCCCTACAGTGAAAGGCAGCTTCTCTGCTACGTGTTTTTTCCCTCCTTTGTCTGCCAAAGGTCAAGGACCAAACCCAGCCCTACCTCTGCACAGTACACAGCTTCAGGAGAGCCTCTGGAGCAGTCCTGGTCCGCCTTCCAGAAATAAATCCCAGAACCGGTGTGTTTATAACATCTGTGTGAAATCCTCCTGCATGGGGAAGTGCAAAAGAGCTCCTTGATCTGGCGAGGAGGGTATCACAGGAATTACTGACTAGGGTGATTAAAACAGACATTTTCAAATTAGGAATTGAACAGACTTTTGAAATGGCAAAGGTAATTATCCATGGAAACGAAGCTGCAGGGAAGTACATTCCCCATCTCTGGGTGCCTGCCGACCAAGCGTAGGTGCTTTTCTGAGCGTGTGGCACGAGTTGCCTGAATTAGTGCAGAGAGGGTTGGGCTAAATACCGTGTCCTGGTGTGTAGGTTATGAGGTATTCCCTGGAGCTATTTTAATGGTAGTAGTTTAATTTACAGGCTACTCAGGTGCTGATAGCATACATAGGTTCATAACGGGGTCACAAGGGTCCTCGTACCCTCACCCGTAATTTTGCTCAATGCTGAGCCCAGGTGTGGCCACGGGCCCAGGATCTCCGTACCAGATAATGCCAGAAGGAGGGAGGGATGCCCCACTAGTCCTCTTTGACATGAACTCTTTCATCATCACCTGCAAGGTATCTCAGCTCTTTTGTGGGCTTTCTTGGGGTGTTTGCACCTCTGTAGGTTGACAGCCCTTCTTTCATGTACACAAATTCAAGTATTTCCCATCACTCCCCTGCTGTTCACCAGATTGATTACTTGCATTATACCAATAAAGTCATTAGTTAAGGGTCTGTCTGCTGCAAGAAAGCATGGAAATAGTGTGGGGAGCTAAAGACTTGCATTTAATAATTTACTATAGTTCATTCCCGGTATTAGGCTTAATTGTTCTTTGACTCTTTAATGCAGAGATACTTTAAGAAGATGGCTCTATATCTCTTACAAAGATGGCTGTTCAAAACCCATTCGTAGAGATAGGTGTTACAGAGCCTTTACATTGACTCATCCTTTTTTTATGAGTCACTGGCTTTTTTTATAGTCCCATTCACCCTTTTTTTTTGCTGTGAATTTTTAATTATTACCCCAGTGTCACTGGGAAGAGTTGTAATTGTTTGAGTATTGGTTGTAAAGATTTACTTTTGTTGGAGTCTTGTGGTACTTTACTGCTATAAAATGCAGTATTGTAGAATAGCACAGGAAAATTTAGATTGAGTAATTTTTTTAGAATCAATAAATGCATACATGACTGCAGCTGCAGATATGTTTGAAGGCTTATGTACCACATCCATCATTTATACTGAAACTCGGTCAGATATACAGAGCTTTGTTATCTCAGCTCTCATTGTGGGGACAGGACTGCTTTTGCTTACAGAAAATAAATTTATTGACATTTTAGCCTGTATCGATTAAAGCACAGCTCTTCTTTGGGCATGCGCGTCCCTGTATTTTAACAAGAAAATACTATGGATAGTAACCTGGAACAGTGGAGACATTTATTTAAGTGACAGCCCCGGACACCTTGCAAATTCATAAGTCCGTAGTCAGGACACTTGCAGGTTTTCATTTAACTCACACTATATGGGTGAAACAAATAATAAATAACGGGAAAGGTCCCTCTCCGCTGACAGGCTCTGTAACTTGTCCAAGGCTGTTCCCAACCCCTTCCCATACAACAGCTCCCTGGTACAGTGCAGCCCTGTGGGTACTGTGAAACAGAATGTTAGACTGGTGCATAAATTTCTGTTTCTGTTCTCCAAAAGTAATCGATTTTCAAGAAGCCAGTTTTTATATAGTATTACCTGTGAGTGGTCTGTTTAGTTTTTCCTTACATATTTTTAGTGGCATAACTCTTGAATGGTTTCTGCTCAATAACCCCTTTTCATTGTTGATTATCTTTTGTATGTAATACAATCAATTAAATATAATGGGGAAAAAAGTCTTTTGAAATACAGTTTCCCTATGTGTTTCTCAAACATACCTGTTTAGTGAGACAAAATAAAATAAGTAAACGCTAATATAAAATAAAATCAAATCTCCCTGAGGGGAATGCTTTATTTCCTTGGAAATTCAACATAAATATGTACACAACTAATCACAAATGTTAAGAAATATACAGAAGTTTAAATTACTGCTATTCACCATAGCCCTCATTCTGCTTTAACAGAATGATACTGACTGCATGATATTTTATTTTGGCCATAGTAAAGACCGTGGTGGTGAAGTCAGGGCTGCTGTGTGGGCCATCTTCTCATTCTTCTGCTTGGGTAGGTCTGGGTTAAGTTCTTGTTACACAGAGAGTACTTCTAGGTATTGGGAAGTACAGGGCGTAATGTGCTTTTGATGCCTACGGGGCAAGCAGTTGCTTGACTCAGAAAGGCATCCAAAAGACATCTTAGGTCTGCCTGTTTACCACACCTCCTGGTACAAAAATTAACTACTTTCTCATCCTCATATGTTAATCACACCCAACTTAGAAAGCTGGAGATCTGCATTGTGGGAGGTGAGAGATCAGGATAGTTTATAAGCCGCGTCTCTTCAGCAGTCAACTGGTATTCCCAGAGAGGATGGTGAGCACATCGCTGGGACATTTGTATGGCTCCTGCCCAGGCTTCGAACAGATGTTTGGTCTCCACCGCTGTCTTTTGGGGTCCTTTTCTGAGCACTGCATTTATGTTAAACTTTGAGAAGATGAGAGCCTAACGTTCATTCCCTTTCTGCAGTGGACAGACCCTTCAAAACGACACTGAGATTCTTACTGAAGTGATGGCCTCATATTTCATTACATATGCAAATCAGGTAATTAGTTGGTGGTATGCAATTGCATGCACATTTTTGCATGGGTAATTCTGAAAATTGTGCCTCAGGTGTTAAATGTTAATCTTTTTCCACACATGACACTCAATTATTTATTTTAATGCATTTTTTTCACATACAAGTCTACATATGCCTTGATACCAGCAAAAAAATTACATCCCTTGAAAATTCAACACTGTGTTAGATTGCAATTTCCCGTAGGAGGGAAACAGTTATTTTTATTTTTATTTTTGATCCATAGTTTGTTTTATAATAAGAATAAGCTCTTGGTAGAATATTTGCAATAAAAAAGCTTTGAGATTGATTAAACGCCTTAGGTTCCTCTTGGCCGTTAAGCAAACTTGGCAGCCATTTATTGCTTTGAACAATGCAAGGCAGTAGAGATAATCCTTTATAGTAAGTCCCCGCAATATAATGAAGTATAAATACTAGCGTGGTGATGTAAAAGTTACGTCTTTTAGTAATGACATAATAATAGCATATTACTAGTAAGCAATGGTCCTAGTTTTTAAATTTCTGACAAGCATAAATTGCTTACCATTTATGTGCAAACAATTGTTACTCAAAAACTATCTACCCTTTTATTTCTAGTTAGATTTAAAAAAAAAAAAAAAGAAAGAAAGAAATGATTGGATAAAAGGAAAGAGGAAAAAACTAATCTGCTGGTATGGGGCCTCCCTCCCCACTCCCTCAGGACAGCGCTTTTATTCAGATCGCTGCAAATCTTCTTATGACATTGTTTCACCCACCAATTTTGGAGAACAGCCCTTCCTTTTAAAAACTGCAGAGTCTCCGGGATTAGTCATAATTTCCTTTCCGAGAGCAGAGTTGCAACTCAGCAGCTGACTGGATTCTGGTCCTTTGGTAATGGCCAAGACCTATAGTCCCACGATCAGAAGGTGCCAAGAGACACCATTCAGTGAGCGTGGAGTAATGAACGGTGCACCATGGCTCATGTGGATGAGTGGTATGTTCTGTTATGCGGTGTTGCATTACAGCAAAATCCTACATGATATTATGAAGCATGTGTGAGGCTGCATAACAAACAAATTTAAATGCAAATATCCCCAGAAGCTGTTCCCATTGCAGCGTGACACTGGACCACTTTCTGGGCTCCCCAGACACCTGCGCAGCATCTTGCCTTCCCCTTGCAAACTGCCCCAAACTGTCCAGTTTCTTTTTGATTGCAGACAAAAAAGACCTTTCTGGAACATGCACCAGAATTTAATTTTCACTAGAGCTTTGGATTTTTCTAGGCCACTTGCTTACCCTAAATATTTTTCCTTTCTAGTCTGCCTGTTTACTGATAGACCAATTAGTCAGATTTCAATCAGTGCTCTCGGCCCCAGGTTTAATGATGGCTTTCTTTGAAGCCTGTGTTGTTACGTCTGAGACTCAGGCAACTGGTCTCTGTTGTCTGCTTGAGGGAGATATTTAAATTTCTTTATACAAGTGCTTTATTTGACATCTGAAGGGTCTTGCTTCTTGTCCAAGGCGATGGTATGGGGGGCTGGAGTCTTGGCGTTGGAGGTCAGACCCTCCGACGGAGTTCGGAGCAAGGGGTAGTTCATGTTGTTACCGGACAGAGGTTGTCCATACCTTCCGAATGCCCGAAGCGTACTGCAGTTCCCAGTGTGACCCTCTGCTGTCCGAGAGCTTGGTGGTGAGGTCTGAGGGAGGCAGGCACGGCTGGTGATGGAGATCCCAGTCCCAATGTGGCACCTCGGCCACGTGGGCTTCAGTAGCAGCCAGGACTGAGGTTTTGAGTAGCAGGCTTTCCTAGTTTTGATGTGCGCTCATGGAAGTCGGGTTTGGAAGCCCCAGTGATGTCCACAAATGCTCCACAAGAACCTCTTCTTCCTTTATACATACTGTTCTTAAAAGTTTACTGCCGCAATTCTGCTGATTTTTTATTATTATTATTTTTGGTTTACTTATCTTGATCTGTATGTCTATTGATAAATATGTTTTTCATTCTACTCAAACAAGGCCTAAAAGTACAAAATTTTGCCCACTTCCCAAGCATACTTCTATGTACGGGCACAGGAGACCTCTGAGGACACAGCACCTTGCCATTCGTGTTTTTACAGAAGCGCACGTTGCCTTTTCCCGACTGTGGGAACTGCTGTTCCCATAAAAGCCCTGGAGCCTGCGGGAGGGCTGCCGTGCCCTCCACCCTCTGCGCTCCACCACTCGCCCCTGAGAGCGCAAGCTAAAAAAACAACCAAAAGCGACAAGAATTAGGACGCAATGATCCATTTTACATAAATTCAGTCCCAAAGTTCACTGCTAATTGCTTGCGGTGGTCATCAATGGCAGCAGAGTCTAACGGGCACGGAGCCTTGGCGGCTGCTCGGTGGAGGCAGCGCCGGCCGGCGTCACCTCTCAGCGCTGGGATGTCTCTTGCTCCGTAGCTGGGCTGATCACAGACTGAAGGGACTTGCAGGACAACAAATTTGGCACACTCGGCAGCCCAGAGCAGGCTCAAGGTTGATGCCTGCCCAGAGCGGCAAGCCTGCAAGAAGTTCCCTCAGTGCAACGTACCTTGGTTGTTCTTAGAAGGCACCATAACTTAAAATATTCAGGCTGAGGAATGAAACAGAACAAAAGTAAAAAGTACTCTCTTCTGGTTCCATGTTGAGTAAACATTGCAAATGGGGGTGAGGAAGGAGCAGGGGGGTCTGGGTGATGGCGCTGGCTCTGCGGGAGGTGGGCACCGCCGGTTGACCAGGCTGGCAGGGACGTTTTTGGGGGATGTGGTGGTCCCTGTCTGTGTCTCCGCACCCCTTACTGGAGGCTGAGGCAGAGCTTGGGCTCTGGGGTAAGGTCACTCGTTTTAGGCGCAGTGTAAAATCCTTAACGTAACATTTAGACAGATAATCTGGACAGTGCGAGGGATTAACTGTCCATTAACTGCCTCTGCCCTTGCGTCAAAGGGGGCACTCCCTGACAACCTCCACTTTCGCTGGGAGATCCCTACAGCAGCACGGAAAGGGCTCTATCTCTCGGCTTGTTTCTCATTGACTTGAGTTTATTTTGCTGTCCCGATGCCTCCCGATCTGTCAATTACGAATACCTTGGTTGGTGCCGCTTTCCAGCACCAAGGGTGCGTGCAGCATCGCTGCGGTGCCGCCAGTGAGCACCGTCTGCCTCCCCCGGAGAGACGCCCATCACCATCTGTCCAAAATGCACGCCTCGCCCCTCCCTGCCTGTCATTTGTGGTGCTTTGTCTCATGGCTCAATCTATTTTTCCATATTACATTTAATTTTGTCTTGACTTTTAAGGACCATAACAATCTTGATTATTTACGGTAGCAGACTGACTACCAGAATTGAACATTTGCAGCACTTGCAGTGCAGATTTTCCTGCTCTACACAGAGAAAATTTTGCACCTTTAACATAAAAATTTCTTTAAATATTTATAACATTACCAATGAAATTCAAGTGTGAGTAATGATAATTAGGCTAGAAAAATCATAACCCTGTGGCATAGATAAACTTACCAGTATTGAACTAAACTTGAAAAGCAAGATATATCAAAGTGGTGTTTTATTTCTTTGCAGTTATATATTGACAATGGTTGAAATACTGGATAAAATTTTGCATGTTGCGGTTTAGTTTCACATATGGCAATCTGGATTCCTCCCTGAAGCTTCTTGTATAAGCTGACTGATTTAATTGAAGGCAAATATCACCTTCAGTAGGAACAGTAACAAACTTTCTGTTTTCTGAAGATGTTGTGGTCAAGTTTCCTTACTGTATGTTCTTATGGCACCACTGCAAGATGTCAGGCAGCACAGGCCTCTTACAAGGATCCATCGGCTTTTGAAGATGACACATATTCCCTCTTCTTCCCCCAAACTGGAGTTGGGTAGTGGGCACACAGGTCCACTTTGGTCCAGGTGATGGAGGGTCTCAGTGGCTGCGCCAGCATCCCTTTCTGCCTCTGAAGAGATGCAGGGCGCGTGGTGTAGATTTGGGGTTGGATCAGCAGGAGGAGCGATGGGTGGGACGGTGCAGGCTGGGGAGTTTCCAACATCAGCATCTTCACGGTGGCTGGTGTGGGACTTGGCACGGCTGAGCAGTCCCCAGCCAGCTCCGGGCGAGCAGCTGCCTCTGCTCTGGGGAGGACTTTCACTTCCCCGTGGCTTTATTCTTTAAGGTTTAATATGGGAATAACCTGTCCTTTTTAGATAAGTTTTCATAATTCATTTTTTTTTACTCATTATTTCATTGTTCAATATGTTGTTCCCTTCAAAACTTAGTGGTGGCCACTGGCTGGAGGCGTGTGTGTTTTTTTAAAACTTTAGCAATAGAAAATGTATTGATTCCCAGTCCAGAAAATACATGGGAAACCGTAGAAGTTATTTGTCTGAGAAATTAAAGTCATCATCTGGAATGTACAATATTTACAGTATCCCTCTAGTTTTATTTCACAGCTTCAGTGTAAATCCTTACTTCCACATAAATTTATTATTTACCTTTGTCGCTGGAGACCTTGTCTCACGTTATTTATCATATATATTGTGTATGATTATATTTCAACTTCAAATTATTACTGGCAGATATGACTATTTCTTGGCACCTCTCTTTATTACACTTTGTACTCAGCAATTCATTTTTCCTGATCAAGTCAGGGTGTCAGACATGCAGGTTTCATGATTTATTACTATGCTTCAATACTTTTTGTCTTGAGTATCCAGCTGTTCTCCAGCTGTTATTTTAGCATGTGTCATACTTTTAGAAGGTTTTAACTGTACTGTAAAAGCTCTAATGTAATTCATCTCCATAATCCAACGTGATTATATTACGTACTTTAATCATTACTGGTAGCCTTTTTACTCTTCTTTTTTGTTTTGAATATGTATATAACCTATAGCAAACAGCAAGTATTTCTTGCTCTGCTCAGTTGGAACACCAAAGAAAACTAAAATTTTAGTTTAGGTAGTTCGGAGGTCAAAACAAACAGTATTTAAATATATAGTAAACAGTGAGCAATAGCATTATGTCTGTCATCAGGGAAATTATGTTCATACATAGCGCTAGTGCCTGTAGGTGTTTAAGAGCAAGTGTTTAAAGACATGTTACTTGTTATAAGCATTATCAGATACGTTTATTAAGTATGTTGACTTAATTTGGGGTATAATTTTAAAATTTGACTATATCTTTACTTGGTCATCCTAATTCAACCTGTGATACATTCAAGGAAATTATTCCATAAAAGGAAGGGTATTTTTCCCCCTCAAAGTGTTTAATAATTCTGATTGCATTATTTCATATACAGTCAAATGCTGCGTAACTTCTGCCTTCAGTGAAAACTTTGCGTCAAACTAATTGCAGATGTCAGTTTTTCTGCCACGTTTGATCAAAAAGCTAGTTTAGTTTTATCCAGGGGCTTTCTGTTACTTTGTCCCCATGATACTGTTTGGTGGTGTGGGATTTTTTTCAGGACAGTGGGCTTACTTTAGGCGATAAAAGAAAACAACCTGTTTTACAATGAGGATACTTGAACAGTGGAACAAGCATCCTAGGTTGCAGTAACTGTTTGATGATTTTGGTGTTCAGGTTACATGACTGCGTGTAGAAAGAAAGGATTTATCTAAAGTTATCTAGTCATCCTCATAATTTTTTCTGTTCATAACAGTAATGCTAATTATTTTCAACCATGCAGTCTTTAAAAACATGAAGTGAGGTTTTTCAGATAGTTTCAGGTCTTGCTGTGAGCCAACAGGTGTGCAATGGCATGTCCGGCTGGGCCGCTGCTGGTCTAGCCGTAGCTCTTCATTTTTGTGTAGTCCCATCCTGGTCATTGAGTTGGTGCTGAGCGATGTGAGCTGAGCCTCAGCCTGCGGCCAGCCGGCTTGGCCCTTCTTGATGACATTTGTCCTTGAAGCAGGTATAACGGTTTCACTTATGTTTTGGGAAATGGGCTCAAATGCAAATTTATTTCATTTTCTATTAGGCAGTGAGTGGTGATCGTGTCCCTTTTTGTATGTCACGCAGAATACTTCTTATTTAACAAAAGTGTTTTCTACAGACTGTCGTGTGAAGTTTCCATCATTCTTCTAAAATATTTTCTTTAGAATAGCTACTATTGACAGGTTTTATTTCTACAGCTGGCATGAAAAAAAATTCCCGCTGTGCGCGACGGTGGGGCTGGCATGGATGCGGAGCGGGGTGAGCTGTGCCAGCGAGGTACCGCGGGGTCGGCTGGCAAAGCTGGGCACTGCCGGGGCGGATTTTGGGGGGAAACACAGGTCGGCCGAATTGCATCTGTTGACGCTGTCCTGAGGATCTGATCCATGGAGTCTGTTCTCAGAAGAGTCAGAGCTCCCTCTGCTTGCAGGCAATTTATGTATCGCATTAATTACTTTTACATTAGTATGTAAAGGCATTCCATATGAAATATGTTTAGATCTGTATCTGTTTTGAAGGTGGTAACTCTGAATAATAGTAAAAGCAGCGAGGAACCAGGATGCATGGGATCTTTGGAGCTGGGTGTAAGAAGATTTCCAATACATATTAAGATTTCCAGTAAATTTGAAAAAATAGAGAACCTATCTTTATCTGCATTGCAACTTATAATTAATTTCTAGCTTGCAAAAAAGTGATACTATGTTGATCAACTTAAACTAGTAGGTGGGCCAAATTCTAGTCTAATGTTAATTAATTACTTTGGTGATACGATGCTTAATATCAGCTCAGGGTACTGTCCAAAATTTCCTAAGTTAGGAGTTTTTTCTTTATTTCAAAGTATAAGAGAAAAATATAATGTGGAAACAATCTTGTTGTACCAGATTGGAACTGACTCACATATTAAACTTATAAGAGGAGTCTTTCTTGTGCTTTAATTATACAAAGACAGTATGTCTGCAGTGCTGTCACATTGTGTTCAGTGCAATGACTTGTCTGGATTGCTACCCCGGTAAATCGGAAGTAATTGAGCAGGGATTATCCATGGCAGTGGAAACACAGCGATTCCCTTTGTTAAGCCAGCTCTACAAAGTCTTTTTTTGTGAATAAGCATAAAGTTTTTTAAAAGGACTGGGACTCAAATCTGCAGCCTCTCTGCCAAGCACTCAAACCGCCTAGTTTTGCTTGTGCATGCAAAGGCCATTTCGTTACAAATAGGGTCCTAAGGGGTTGCTAACTGGAGATGAAGGTTTCTGTCTGTTCACCAGCTCTGGGATTTCCCATTTGCCAACGCTATGAGAGCATTGTATTATAAATGAGAACAGCTTGCCCAGAGCTGTGGGTTCTTCTTGTCTGGAAACAGATGAAGTCAACATGCCCTGATAAATTTGCAATGGTACCTAAGAGCGGGTTTATTTCAAACGCAGCGCTGCTTCCACGTGGAGAGGAATCCTTCTTTAATTATTACTTTCTTCCTGAGGTAGAGAGATTTGTAAATGTGTTCTTGTGAGATTCTTTACAGCAACTTGTCGACATTTGAATTTTGAAACACTTTTCTGAGGGTGTGTGACAGCTTCAGCAAGCTACCGAAAAAACGCACCTGTGTTCACAATAACCAGCCAGTTTCTCTATTTCGAGAAAGATTAAATAAAATCCTTATAATGATATAATTCTGTACTTCGCCACGCTAGAACTGTTTGGGGCTGGCAGCGTCTCCGAAGATACAGGTCTGCGGAACACCGGTCATTCACTGGGAGAAAAAACATGTCCCTTGTTATTACACACAAAAAGAAAAAAAAAACAACAAACCAAACCAAAAAAACCCAAACCCCCCAAAAAAACCCAAACCCAAGCCACACCAAACCAACCAGCCAACCAACTAAACAAACAAAGAATAAAGAGAGAGGAGGAAAAAAAAGGTATTTCAGGCAGGTTTTCAGGCCTGGAGAGGGATGCAGCACACTTCTGCTCTCTGCCGCGGGTGCTGCGTTCCCATGGCTGCTCTCCAAGAGGGTAACGTGGCTCTGCAACGTGGACCGCTTTAAATTAGGATCATCTGAATCCTTATTTCACTGCATCAGTGTGTTCTGAAAAGTCTTTCGAACAGCACATGGCACATCATTTAAAGGATTCCATGGGGAATTTGGAAGCAAAATTGGATCTAAATGTAGGTAAACTGCTGTCTCGGGGGTAAATCTACTGAGCTTGTGTCAGTTTGCTAGGCTAAGGACTTTGTGTTCAGCGAGTAAGGAGAGAAACTGCAGCAAATGAATGAAATACTACATGCGCAAGGAAATTCAAAGTAAATTCATATTTTCAGGCTTAGGAAATAAATGCTGTCGAGTTAAATGTATCCTTGATTTTCAAAATACACAGTAAGACTGTAAAACAGTGATGCACGGTTATGTAAAAGATTTGTGTGATCTGAATAGGTATTTTCCACAAAAGCTGAAACCAGCAGCCAGCGCACTGGTAGTGAACTGAAGGGGAACGGCGTGGAGTGCCGGTAGGCAGTGCTTCCCCTTCCCATTGGAATTCAGGTCAGGGCTCTGCAAAATAACAGGAATGGGGCATGGTCCAGCACTGCTGAGCACCACGGGGTGGGAGAGCCGCTCCCTGGCCAGAAAAGAAGAAGGGGAACTGCCTGCAACTCATACCAAAATGCAGGGTGCCAATTTATATTCATATTTATAGCGGTTATTAATTGCTCAGTTTATAACCCAATTTACAAAATCTCAGTGGAATGGTCAGCTTAATTAATCAGGTTGTAACTGCTCTGCACTGAGAAAGATTAAAAATGGAGAGACATAGAGGAAAAAAAAAAAGAAAACAAACAGAAATATATGTCTTTCAAATGTTGCTGCCTGTAAGTGAAGGCTGTGAGAGGATGCTCATAGCAGTGGCAGTATCTTAATGAGAGACCTGCCAATAAACCTCCAAAAAGGACAAGCTTCCTGAATTCATCATCCGTTCCAGTTAGAAACAGATACTGATATCTGCATAATAAATTAATTAAATATGAGTGTTTGGGGTAAAATACTACCTCTCCTTTTATCCCTGAGTATTCAAAAATTAGTGTGGTGTGCTCCAACTAAAGGGCTTTTCCAGTGCATTTGATTAAGATTCAATAAACTGAAATTTTGGGAAATTCATCCAGTCTTTGCTCTTCACAACTCATGTGAAGGCTGGTGGGACATGAGCTCTACCGTGTCCATTGCCGCTTTGTTGGGTGAAGGCCAGATGGATATGCCCATTAATATTGGATTGTTTTCATGCAGTAAACACTGTATACTTTCTAATTTCTGTAGTTCATGTACCTGAGAACTGCAATGTCTTTCTACATCCAGCTGTTGGTTTCTTCAGTCTAAAATACTTCTGCACACTGGTAGGAACAAGCTATTAGGTTTGTCGTTGGCTTTTTGCCATCATACTACAAGTGACATACATAATAGTAGAAAAAGTAAGTCTCTTGGAAATGCTGTTTAATTTCCAACCACTCTATTGTGAGTTCTGCATATTGCACCGATGATTATCCTTTGCTGTGGTGGATTACAAGAGGGGTTTAAGAAGGCTTGGTCACCCGGAGTACGCCGGACAGCCTTTCAGGGAAAAGCATAGCTCCTTGGAGAACTTCATCATATTTAATCACTGAGTAAGTAAGAAAATCATGTAATAAAATGCGAGTGCCCATAGCCTTTTTTGTAGATATAGCAGGTTTTGACCTCAAGTGGCCTTTCTCCTTGTCATATAAGGTTGCTGTATTTTAAGGAGGGCTCCAAGACTTGCATATGGCAGGTCTGTGGGAGGACCGTAAGTATATTATGCATGGTACTACCCTCCTAATGAACGACCTCGAGGGCACCATGTACCATCTGTATTTCCTCAGCAGACTAATAGAGATCTCGGTGATAATCATGAAGAATATCTGATGTGGATCGTTCTGCTGCTGTTTCCTTGCACTTCTGAGCATGTGGGTTCCTGCGCTCCAGGCGAGCTGTCAGTAGGTTTCAGAGTTGGCTGTGGCTGCCAATGGAGCATGCGGCAGGTGTGCACAGAGTGGGGGCTTCCAGGCAAGTATGCTCAGTGATCTGATGAGGAATATTGTACAATAACCTAATTAGGTAGAGCTGGTTTTAGAATACAAAGTCAAAATTGCTGATTGAATGTCAGCACACAGAAGAGTGGGAGTTAAAAGAAATACATTGCCTGCACTTTCAAAGTGTTTCTGGCCACTGGCTTTGCAGACATTTCTGACAAGCTCCACGTGTGTTGGTTTGCTCAGTTCATCCGTAAGGGTAATCCCCGGCTCTCCCACGGCCAGGGTGTAGGAAGCCAGGGTGCTGCTCATCCATGTAAAAGCAACAGGTATTCCTCTGTTTAGGAAAAAATGAGAGAAAATGTAATCTACTCAGCCTTTGCTGAGCTCAGAAAATACATGATTCAGGAAACAATATAGTGCCACACTACAGCACTCACTTTTTCAGTATTTGTAAAAGAACTTAGATAATTTGTTTCCTGATGTGAAATGAGGAATGTATAACCTAAGGCAATGCTACCTTAGTTTTTGTTGTTGAAATTGCAGTAAGAAATTGAAACAGAGAAGAAAACAACCAGAGAAGGAGCTTCCATGATGCCCACCTAGCCCTGGTGGATGGGTCACTGCTCCACCTTCAGTGGATGTTGTCAATAAATCAATCCTTCTTCTCTTAATTTTCCTTATCCATTAAAGAGGGTTTTCCAAGTGTAGAGGAGTGTTGCAAGGAGAAATATTAATTGCTTGATATTTCTTAGCTAGAAAGTGTTCTGGAAGGTAAAGTATCTTACATGCTTTTCCATTTTACAATTATTTTTCAGTATTTTACCTAAGTAATTTTTTTCTACTTTCAGTTCTCAAATATCTCTGCATGCATTATATAGGATTCAACCATATTTATTAAAAGATATAGCCTTTGTGTTTATGACTCTTTTGTAGTTCAGCTTCATTTTTCAAAGGTAAAAATAGCAAACACAGTATGCTCAGTATGCATCTAATTTACAGGTGGTTTATGTCCTCTGTAACTTCAGCCTGGTAAATCCATCCTGATTGCTACTAGGGTTTTGGTTTCCACATCACACTGCACAAATTCAGGTGTATGGTGCTGAAGGATGCAGATATCATTTCTGATTTCCAAGCTTAGGTACGTTTATGAGTCATTTGTGAGGTGCAAAAAATGAAATTACACCAGAACCAAAAGTTCAGGACCTCCTGAGAAGTAACTTGCTTTGGTTAACATGAGATACAGTTTTCTCCTGTGTCGTACAAATTGTGAAGGAAGCAAGACTGAACAATGAAACCCAGCAACAGCAAAGTCAGAAAAGTTTATTTTATCTGTTGCTTCCACAGAAGTCAAAGCTTTCCTTGCATAAAAGCAGTGTATTGGATATAAATAGTATGCCCTGACAGTGATATGGTGTCTGTACAAATAGGGAGTTTGATTGTGGCACAGTTTGTTCCTCTGGATCTATAACAAGTCTCCCTGCATGCATGCAGCAGTGATGAAAAAATCAGTACTATAAAAAAAAGGGAAAAAAAAAGAGATATTTAAAACCCTGCTGGAAGATAAACCTGCTGTAAGGAAGAAAAAGAAAGGCCATACCCTGGAGCTCCGCTGGCCCCTTGCCTGATACCCTTGGTGATGGTGCAATGCACGTGTTCCTGTGAACCTGAGCCTCTTGCACACTCGTGCACACTTGTGCACCGCTGAGGCGGGGGAACACCGGGCACCCATCAGGGCCCTGGGGGCAGGACGACTTTACCCAACTTGCCAAAACCTGTATGATTTCTCTCTGATTTGTTGGCAGCATTTTAAAACACATACCAAGGGGTGAGGATTTTCTATTATTTGATTTAATAACAAAAAGCACAGTTAGGAGCAGGCCTCTGCACCTCTGTGTTAAATAAGTTTCTCAGGATCTGATTGCACCAGATTCCTTTCTTTTCTTTGGAAAAGAAGGAGGAAAAGGAGGAAAGTCCTGTGTCTGGGAGAGTTCATTTTTAAGCATCAGGGAGCAGTTTTGGGGAGGAGTGTCTGGGTGGTAGGCATCTTCTAGTGTCCACAGACCCGACCTGCTGCCCCCATTTCACCATGCCCTTACTGAGTGGGTCAACCCACCTTGTATCTGGTATTATTCTTTCTTCTGTTACTGGATGTAATCTTAATAAAATACAATTTTGTGTGAGTAGTAGTGAGCGCTGCTACTTGCTGCACAAGCAAAGAAAGGGTTCCTGGGAAAAACTGAAAAATTTCATGAACATGCCATATCCCAAAGCTCTCTGAGGAGAAAAATCCCATTTTTATGCTATTTTAATTGTTCGCGAAGTGGTTGTTTGTGAAAAGGTAATTCCGCATCAGGAATGACTAATGCGAGCGAATTGCTGTGCTGAGCACAGAGCGGTTATTTACCACGGTTACCCCGGGAGATGAAGAAAGGTACAATTATTCTGAGAGGTACTGTAGATCCTGTTTACTTTTTATTCTTACCGTCTTTCAA
>NW_009594195.1:87022-105817 GCF_000690535.1 Cariama cristata | reverse complement strand
TTCCCTATCTTTGTGCAAACAAACAAAAAAACAATTAGGTGTATTTATCCAATTTTGGGGCACAGTGTTGGTAATTGAAAAGCTTACTGCTGGCCCCGGGCTCGGCCAGGGAGGGGTGGAAGGTGATGCCCGTGGCCAGCGTGGTCTTGCATGGGAAAGCCGCCTTGTCCCCGGGTTGAGGTCTGTGTGAGAGCTCTCCTGGTTTGGTCCCATATGTTCTACTAAAGGGAGGAGGATGCTGGTTCTGATCTGGTGTCGCTGTCTTTATTCTCTTACTGGCTTGCATGTGTTGGTTCCCCCAAAAGGCAGCGTATTTCAGTGGCGGAGGAACCTTTGGGGTGTCTGGCTGAGAGCGTGCTTTGAAAAAATAAATAACAGCTACTTGCGAGGAAACACATCTTAACACATTAATACCAAAAAAAACCCCAAATCGAGGCATAATGAATCAATTCCGAATTGCTGTCATAAATGATGACTATATGTATTTTTGCTTGGACACTTTCTCAAGTTATTCTGAGGTTTAGAGACCCCCAGCATCAGTTCTTGTATGTTTTAAGGTCTCCCTTTTTGTTTCCAGCCCTTTCACATGGAAGTTTATTGTCCTCATACCTCATTTCTGTTCCTCATACCTTCGGCTTGGTGTTAACTGGCAGCCTGGTGTTTCTCCTGTCTTTTGTCTGCCTCTCCCCGCCTTTCTCTCTCCCTTCCCCTTTCCATTCCCCATGCCGTGAAAATCTGCAGACACTGGCCTGGTGCTTCTCGTGAACAGCACTCTGTCAGCTTCTGGGTGCTCACGGCTGGTGGGGGAGAGGGAGCAGGGATAATCCCGTAAAAACTCTCCTATGTGACCTACGTACTTTGGCCGCTGGATGTACAGCCTTCATTCTGGGCAAACGCTTCATAGACTCTAGCCTTCTCTGTCTTGCACCCTCATTTAGTAGATGTGGGTTTGATCAGTCTCACTAAAAATACAGAAATAAAAGAGTGCTTTTTTCCCTGAAAGAGAAAAAAAAAAAAGTCACTGCATAGGAGCAGGTTAGTGGCAGAATTTCAAAGGAATTGGTCTCTTTGGTGCCCTTTCTCATTTGTCCTGAGCGTGTTATAGTCAGCAGAATAGAGAAAAGGAAGATTAATTTGTCAAGCAAATAAAAATTATTGGGTCCTGTCTTCTCTCTAGTCAACAGGAAGTCGATGGTTAACGCTGTAATTAAGTGACGGTGATTATCCTTTGATTTTTCATAAATGCCTAGGCTGTTTCTGTTACAAAATACGTTGAGACAGAACTAAGTAAAATAATAAAGGGATTGTGACTTTTTCTTTGCTTTTATCTTTTAGAAGTTTTGTTTTAATATTTAACAATATTTTAATATTTAATAGAAGTAGATCTTTTATATAAGCTTGTTATTCTAGACCCTCTGGTGCGATGCTAAGAAGCTGCCCAGCTAATGGGATTATTAAAATGCTTGATATGTTGTTGTTAGGCTGGTTAGTAATATACCTGTCTGTGAACAAAGCACGTCAGACACAACCACGTGTCTGCTCTTGCTTCACAAAGTTCCTTTGTGAGCCACCCTTTAAAAAGTTTGGTCTTTTGACAAGAGTCATTTAGCTAGTTATTGTAAACAAAGAAAGGGGATATTCTTTTCTTGGTTATCAAAGGCCAATGATGAAATACGTTTCCAGTTGCCCTGTAAAAACCATAGATACGTGTGGATACTGTCTGCCTGTAAAATGACGAGGGTTTGTTCTTCCAAATATTTTCTGAGCTGTTTTTTTTCCTGTGCAAAACAGTTCTATCATCTTTTCCTCCTTAGGAAAAAAAAAACAAGCCACTCTCCAATTAACCAAATTTATGTGACAAGAATAAATGAATTAGTAGTAGTTTTATGGCCATGTTACTCTGGGTATTCACTGGGGTCACAAGATAAAGTTCTGCAGTGCCAAACTACGCTCAGCTTAGGAGAAGCTCATCTCCAGCTGCTGGCTTTTTGTGGTGGTAAATTTATGGATGAAAGTAACTATGCATCCAAGAAATCGAGTTTAGTTAAAAATCTTTTTGGCTTTGTTGGTGTAACATCTTCTACCAGGTTGTGTTCACACTGATAGGCTTGGTTTGGGGGGCTGTGGATTTTGTGGGGGTCTTTGCATGCCAGGATTTCACACTCTTACCGACTGCTTTTCTCTGTCCTAGTACCACGGTGGTTTGTAAGTCTGCAGACACAGTGAGAGAAAAAATATCTAAAATGAAAACAAATAATGAAACTCAACCCAGATTTTATGAAGGATCTATGCGTTCCACAAACATTCTCACATTTTCATTTCATTGAGATATTTAAGTCACGCAGGTATTGAATATTTCTTCAGCTGCGCTTTTGAAGGACAATGCGTATCGGGAGGAAGTAGATCTTAGCGTCCATATTCCTTGCTCTTCTGCCACCCATACTATGAGCCAAGCACAACTGGGGATATCCCTCACTCGCATGGGCAGGCGCAGACGCAGGGAGATGCGGGATGCAAAGAAGGAACCTTTTTTTTTCTCCCTCCGCACACCCCAGGCGATTTCTGCCCTCCTTCCCCAGAGGATCTTCATGAGTTTCTGTCCTGGCTGCTCCACCGACTCCCCCGTTCCCTTTTTCCTCTTTTGGATTCAGAAGTTGCAGGGAGGAGTGGGTGATCATGCCTTCTGAAACAGACTTTCTAAAAATGTCACCTTCAGGATTTAGATGACATTTTTCTGTCCTACTATTTCATGTTCAGTGGAAACAAAAGATAAACAAGAGCCAATGTGAGTATATATTAAATAAGTATATATGCGGATGCTTGCCGAGTACCCATCATAACGTGTCCCATCAGTAGAGCCTTCTAAAGAATTGCATAGTGAAATTTTCACATTGGATGTATTTGCGTCACTGCTTGTTGAAATTGAATTTGAGTGGCTGAGCACATTTCTGCTTTTTACTGCGGTCGAGCACATTTGAAAAAATGTGATATAAAAATCTTCAGTTCTGTTACAGTATATAAAAGATGCATTTTTCTCCTATGCAAGACCATCTTTGATTTTTCATAGCCTTTCTAGTAAGCATTACTTTTTTTCTAGTAATTTATAACTAGTGGAATTCATTCTTTCGAGTGCTGTTGGTCCTTACACTGTCTTCAGTCTTGTATTAGCAAATTCAGGAGCCATTTAAATATAATTTACTGTGAGAATCTCCAGAACCGATCTCCATCCGACATTTACAGGCTTAACTAATTTCAAATAGTTTAAGCATATATTTTATTCCCCAGGGTTGGAAAATAGAGAAAACTACAAACAGTTGTTATTTAAAATGCAGTTGAAAACAAAACTTAAAGAAAGAAAAGAAAGAGGTAATAGTTACTGCTCACTCTTTGTAAGGATTATGTGCATAGTAGCAAAACAAATCTTCCTTTTTAGATAGTTTGCTCTTCCTTTCTGACTCAATATTATTGGTGCTTTCTCGGAGTAACATATACATGCACATAGAGATACATACATAGGATAGCATATGTAAACACATACATATATATGAATATATATAAAAGACAGTTTTGAAAAAGAAATAATCTGAGCCTGTTTAAGTAAAAAAGAATGCTTTCCAACATACCTGCTTGGAGGTTGTCTTTAGGGAAGACTACAGTACGTGTGTGTCCCTTAGCTGAAGCTGATCTAGCCCAGATGCTGGAAGTAGAGCCCACCATGGGCTGATTTCATTTTCCATGCAGCAGTAACTAGGTTGCTTCTAATCCCAAAGCTAGCGTGCTCTCTGAACAGGACATGCGCTCTGCAGCGCGTTGTGTCCTGCACGGCAGACAGACAAACTCACCATATTAAATGAACATATGTATATCCAGGCAGGTTGTAAGAAGGCTGATGTCTAACGATGATATTAAGGCAGCCGATTGTATCCGGTCTCAGAAAAGAGTAACAACCTCAATTCCCAATGATTCTGGAAAAACCGCCTGAAGACCAAGAAGTTCCTTTTGGAGCTCAGTGTCACAGGAGATCACTGACTCACCACAACTTTCCAGTGGCTAAGCACGCCAGCTTCAGGGATGTTCGGGACCCTGGCAGACATATGAAGGTGCTCTTCTTGTCTGAAGAACTGTTTCCAAGATTTGAAAAATTCTTTATGAATCCATCCAGTTTTGCTAGAATTCCCCTTATTTTGCATGTTTTACTGGTTTTAATTTTGACAATTTTTTCTTTGTGAAAATTACAATTGTTAATGACTCTCCTACATCTTCTTGGGTTTTGGCACCAGATATAGACCGATAGTGGCTCCACCCCGTTGTTTTCCACTGCATACTCTCTTTGCTTCTCCTCTCTCAAGTATAAAATGGTTTTCCCACTTGACTTACAAAAGCCATTCTTAAATCTCCCTTCCAGTCAATTAAATTCATTAATTAAAAGAAGATAAAGATCAGTGAGTATAGGCTGAGCTAATATATGCTTAATGCATTGTTATATCATGCTTTGTCAAACATACTAGTAATTGCTCATTTAATTTCTTCATTTCAGCGTTACTGATTTAAATATCTTTCTGGACTTCTTGGAGTCAGTTGTCATTTTTCTGATGTCTGCTGGTTGCATATCAAAATGTTGGTTTATTATGCTCAATACATTATCTATGACTTCAGTTTCCTTAAAACCTCTAATTGATATGACAGTTCTCACAAAAATTTAGTCCTGATCTGAGGATTATTTCAATCTTAATATGAAAAGGCAGCTCTTTTTGCCTAGGGGTTTTATTTACATGTCACCTTTGCATAATTGCAATGTCATGGGGACTCTTCCTCTCTCAGCTACTGCACTTCTCAAAGCATTGTTGAAGATAGTCACAGCCTTTATAATAGGAGGTCAAGTGGTGAGTCCTTCAGATAACTTCGCCTGGCATGTCATATCCAGACATTTGCTTCTTTTGCTCATTATTTGCGTGCAAAGAAACATGAATCACCATACTCCAAGTGTCGTGGTGGTCTTCAACAGCTCCTACTGCATCCGAAGAAGCTAATAAGAAGGACTATATACATTTGGCCATGGGAGAGAGAAATAGAAAGTTTCATGAATGGTTTGAATCCTTGTGAAACCTGAAAGCAAACAGAATTGCACTGACAACAATTGAATAATAATGATTTGAAAAGGTTTAATTAAATATATAAATTGCGGAAAGATCTGCCTGGTGCTGGAAGAAGAATGTAGGCTGATGAACAAAGAATTATCTCAAATGCCAAATCTTATCCCTTCTTCAGAAAACATCTAGCAAAAGCCTAGTCCACAACAAAATACTTTACATAAAATGTTAAAAAACCTATTATTTTTACAGGAGACAAAAAAAAAGATGAAATATTTGATAAAATGTCAATTTCTTAAAGGTCTTTGGGCAAATCGATCATTGCAGACCAGTGAGTTCAATGTTAGGAACCAATGGCGAGGAGAGTTGGAAAGGAGGTTTATAACTAGAGTCAATGTAAATTACATCTTTTCTCATAAGGTTTTCATAAAAGGATTTGATTATAAACTTCCAGCAATAGGTCATGGAAATTGTGTGTGTGTGTACATACATGTGTGTATATATATAGATATATACAGAATCTACATTTCCACCCTACTTTTTTCTTTAAGTGGATCTGGGATACTCAGAGGTCTGTACACAGAAGGTTTTGCTGTAAACATCAGTGCACTGAGTTGGAGAATATACAGAGAATTTAATCACTTTTCTATGCATGGGGTGGCTCTAGAACACTTTCTGTTTAGGTGTTCTGTGAATAATAATTGTTTTCTAAGTCTCCTTTCTCCAGATTATTAATGCAAATCAAAAAACAAGTGTCTAAACAGCATTCCCTTTGACGAAACAACCAATTCTTTCAATTGTTTCTCACCAGTCAGGTTTCTAATCTCTTTTGCTCTTCTCCACTTTTTTTCTCACTCATTTTCCTGGAAGCGCGGTGATTCTCAAGCAGCGCTGGGTGAGCTGGCTCACTGTCAGCCCACTGCAGCTGGCAGGCGGTTTCCAGCAGCTGCAGAGACGCACATCTGTCTGTAGCCTGCCTGGTCTGAAATTAAAGGCTTGATTCCAGAATAACCAAATTATGGATACGTATGGGCCTTTTTGATAATGAGGACTCAGACTGTCATATTGACTTCTCTCAATGATACGTGCACATACCGTAATACATGTACAGAAAGAAATCAGTAGGAGCCTTCCCTCTCATTCATAACAAAATAACAGCAAAACTAGACTGGACCTTTTTTTGTAGGCAGTAGAAATGACACTCAATGCAAACCACACTCTCGTTTACAAGGGGAAACCAGGAACATGTTCCGAACTTGTCTTATTGGTGTTCCCACACTTGCTTAACCTAATTTGGGGGCTTGTGTGAACATGCACCAGCTCCTTTTCTGTACAGCCTGGAAGGGTGGAATGGGGAAAGAGGGGTCCATTTGGTGGATGTGATTCAGAAAGCTAGAGCAGGTGAAGGGCAGTGAAGCAGAAGTCAGGATAAAATGGAGGAATAAACATAAAACGAGCTAAATGACAGTAAAAGGGAAGATACTTGTATCTCATCTTCATTTCTATGAGTCTATTTTTCCTTCTGTAATTTATATAACCTGTCTCTATAGCTTTACATTATTATTTAGGTACTGATTTTAGCCTATAAACTTATCCTTGATGTTTTTGTATAGCTGTATGAAGCTGTGAACCAACCTTCAAAACACCTGATACTCAGTCATTAGGTATGGCTAAATATTTTAATATTTGGAACTAATTAACTATTGAACAAGGGTTTTTTAAATAGTGAACATTGGCAGTTTATTAAGTCTCCAAGTACCAAACAAGTCTGGATAAAACAACTTGGAAGACTGTCAATTTTGCTAAAATGCCATATGCCTAGTTGCCTGTTCCTTGTAATCCTCTTCAGCTTTCATCAAAAATTATTTGAGCTGAGCTGTCTCGTTTTGGATATTTACTGATGAATGGACTTGACTTTGTTTATAACTGGCATTGGTAGCAATCAGGAGAGAAATGATGATCCGGTGCTGAAGATACTACCCCAGGAATAAGTATTATTTCACAAATGTTTATTACAAGAAAATTCATATTAAAATTAGCCTGTGGTGGCGAGCGAAGTACTTGAAGTTACCCTTCTTAAGTTACCCTGCTTAAAAGCATCGTGTTTCGTAGAGACTGTTAGAGAACAGCAACTTGTAGTGATGCTGTAAGAGAAGGAACAAACCAGTATCTTGCAGTAGTTATCACCCCTATCTGCTGCTCCCTGCACTGACCAAAGTAGGGACAACGCAAGGTGTAATGAGACAAAGGCTTTTTTGAGAACGAATCGCTGTATGTCATCCCTTCATGGAAGCTAATGTAGTCATAAGAAGTTGATATTTATACCCTTGTTCTTAACAAATGTCAAAATCCTTTTCCTTTTATCTGTGTACCTTCCCTTTCTCTTCAAGCCGGGGAAGCTGCTCACAGCCAAGACGGCGAGCGGCAGACGGGGCAGTCCGTGGGGCTTCCTCTTCTGCTGGGCCTGCCTTTGTCTTTTAGTATAGACTGCAGGCTGCAAGAAAGAAACAAGAGATAATGATCAAATGTTACTAAGAACTGTGGTATTAGAGGAGGGTCTTATGTATTGAAACAGTTGAACAGCAAAATTACTTCTGATTTTACTATTTCTTGTAATGTATTTCTGTGTGATGTCAGGTTATGGCTAAAGGTAAATCCCGTCCAAATGGCTAAAATTTTATATGAAGTCTGAGAGAACAGTTAAGAAGGGGTTACAGGCATATCTAAAAATAGGTTGTCCCATGAATGCCTTTGGTTGGACTCCATTAACCTCAGCAATTTTAATTTTTCCTTTGAAATTTTCGATTCACTTCCAAGCTTTTTATCAGCATCTACAGGATTTTTGAAGAAAGAAAATGGTAAGAATAGTGTAAATGTTGTGAATAATAGTGGTAAGAGTAGTACAATAAGTTTCAAAAAACCCCAGGACAGAAATAAGGGATCACCATAAAAGAGAGAAGGACATTCACAGGTAAAACGCAGGCATCACTGCCGGTATCCTCTCCGCAAGAAAGTGCAGAGTCTAATTGCTGTGGCTGTAATTCAGGCTGGTAAAGAGACTGTCCCTGCCAAGGTCACTGATATTTTGCTCTGAATGTCAGCCTTTGATTTATCTTCCTCTGCAATATTACTTGAACCTGGGACTGTAAACAATAATTACATTCCGTCCTCTTGGCCCGTGTCGTGGTGCCCTATGCATATCAGCGCCTTGCAGATTCTTCAGCCATTTTTGATCCACCTCCGGTAGCTTTTCATAGTTTGTTTTGTAATAAAAATGATTGGTACGCTACCTTTGTACGTTGTTTTTGGGGTTTATATCTTGGACGTGGATTACATCCAAGGTCACCCTAGCACTGAAGAGTTCATTCTGAGGGTGTTTTCTTTTTCTTTTTTACCATTGGTCTTCTTAATCTGTTTTGTATTAAACCAAAGCATGCTTCCTCTATCATTGCTTTTTTTTTTTGGTATAGGTATTAAACTGCCACTGGAAAAATAAGAACATTTCAAACATCAGCTTAGAAATGTGTACACTTTGTTCTCTCATCTGCAAATGCAATATGTGTGGTTATGTTCTAATTCTCACTTCTATTAAGGAAAAATTTAAGTACTATTGCTTTATGTTGCTGCCAATTTTCACGGCATTTAAAAAAAACCAAACAGGTGCAAAACCTTGCAGGAGTCATTGTAGTTGGCTAGTGGTTTAAAGAAGCTACGTGCAGCCTCTACATATTTCTGGAAATTTTGCTAGTAGTCTTAGAAACTTAGAGAGTCATCCTTCCGACATATGGGGAACCTTTCCTATTGCAGTATTATATTTCTACTGTGATCACGCATTGCTGGATTTGAGCTAACACTGAATGTGTGAGAAAGCGGATTTTCTGATACTAAATTTTCAGTGAATGGCAAATGGGATACTTTCACACTTCTTACCTATTTCAGGGATACATTTTACCAAGTGAGCCTGATTTCTTACAAAATGGGGTCCTGTGTCCTCTGCCCCTCTTTTTTCCACCTATTGAAACATTCTCAATTTCTTCTGTATGGTTGTCCTCATCCCCTTTTCATGAGACTGGCCCATTGAGAGTAGATGCTGGGATCGGGAGATGCTGGGACCAGCCTGGAGCTGCTTACCTGCACTGAGTTTTCTGAAAGCCTGACCACGTTTGCAGCTAGATGCCATCTGTCCAAAGGAGATGGCAAAGGCTGAGTTGCTCCTGCCCTGTGCAGTTTGGAAGCATTAATTGGGTCTCTTTTCTCCTTTCCATGGAGTTCTTCTCTTCGTTGAGCCTCCCATCCTTCAGTCCAAATCGATGCAAATGGGCTATTGGGTTCAAAAGTAACAGAGAGGGACAGGCAGATGGGTATAGCACAGTTACCTGCACCCGGTTTTGTCAGGAAATGAGGTGGAAAGGATTTCTATAGTCGGTTTATATGGACGCTATGAAAAAAAATCAGTTTCTATGGAAATTGGGAAAGTCGCAGCATTTCTCCTTTCAGTTTCAGAAAACTCTTAATTTGTGTTGCAAATTCTTCTGCTTGCAGGATCATGCTTTTCCTTGGTCCACATCTGTGCACAGTAGGATTTGTGCCAGTTCATGGAAAGAAGAAATGCAGGTCTGACAGTCACTAGATTTGGCTTTTATCTGAAGCCAAGCCATGCGGTCCTCCATTTCCATTCCTTAAGAGAGAGAAAAATTGGGTTTATCATCTGAACGTGAAGTACCTGAAGAAAGCTGGTTCTTTCAGAAATAACGTTTTTGTTGCTACAGAGGTGTGGCAAGCCCTAACCTGTTAATACGGTGCTTCAGCAGTCTGAGATGCTCTGCTAACCTGCACCAATTGCTGGTAATTACTGTTCTTCTGATTCATTTACTGATATTGGATTTATAAGACAGGTTGTCTTTGGTCCCCATAATGAATTGTAAAGTGATGCCAATGTCTTTTGAAAAAGATGTGAGGTTACTAATTATATTTAGCCAGTGAATTGAAATTACTGGAGTGTCTGTCTGGGACCATTTTGGCAAGTTGCTTATTTGTAAGTAATGAGAAATGTGTATTACTGGAATTTTTCTGTTAAATTATTCCATTGCAAAGAGTAGTTGTTACAGGATAAAGTTGTTATGTAGGGAAAAAAATTAACATGACAGCAGTATTGCAAGCTTAGTGATTGGTATAGATTTGAGGAAATGATAAATGATAGGATGCAGAGTAGCAATTCAAACATTTGACAGTTTTTATAATAAAAAAGCGGTTCATCTTACATTGAAAGTCTCTGGTAAAATTTTTAAAAGTTCTGGAAGCAAGCCAAGCGACGTCCTTAAAAAGGAATGAAGTATCCAATTCATTTGGATGAGGACAGCCGTGAGCTAGAAGGCGGATGCTGAAAGGTCTGTAACACCACCTGCTGCAGATGACATTTTTGTAACGCGAGCGCAGAGAGCGCTGGGTTTGATGGACCCAGACTTAGATTGATGGGGAAGGGACGCAGTACTCAGAGATGCAGACAAAGGGCTGCTGTAAGGGATATTTTAATTCCCACTGAAGGTGATATTGGCCAGTTTGGGTCCGTGCCCTGCCACGGAGACCACGACCATGCAATCCGTTATGTCTTGCTGCAGCATAGGTGTGGGGTCTCACCGTGGCTGTTTGTGAGCCTTAGAGGAGCACTTCTGCACTTGGAGGAGATGGCCATCTTTCACTGACGTCTCTACCCCTTGAGTTTCACCATCAGCCATAAAACTCTGTCACGGACTACAGCAAAGGGTTGGATTTATTAAGTGGAGTGAGAGGTGTCTAATAGGCCACAAGCCCGTGACAGCGGGACTGCAGAAGCAGCAACCTGGAGGCAGCGGCCGCTGGACTGGCAGAGCCCAGGGCAGCATCTTCCCACGGTCCGCATCCGGACCAGCACCCCCGGACCCAGCCCTGGGGAGCGGAGCCACGGGCAGGGCAGCCGGCGCCGTGGGCAGGAGGGGGTGTGTGGCAGCGTGGATTTCAGGCACTAGTTAAGGCATGCGTGGTTAATGAGAGTGGAACGAGGGCGTGGAAAGGCCACGTGTGGATTTAGTCTTGCTCTGCTTTTCTGGATAAGTGAATGTTTGGGAGCATGACCAAGGCACTGACAGTATTTCTTCTTGTTGTTTCTATGCTGAAAGAAAATATTATACAAGGGCAAAAATATACTGCTGTAAGTCATAACATGATTTCCATAGATATTTTGCAAGGTATGTCTGAGTTAGGCCATCCAATCCTGATCAAATAAAACCTGATGCAATTTTACTGAAATGTATATGACTCAGGAATAACATTTTACATGCTCACATGGAAAATTTCATCTACAGTCCATGGGTTTAAATCATCGTGCCAAGACCTAAGTAGCTTGCAAGTTTTTAAACATTACAGCTTGCTCATGGATCATTCATAACCACAGAATAATTGTGGAATACATTCTCTGGTTTGAAATATTTGCCTGGTTAGCCACATAGTGACTTAAGTTTAGTATTTCAGATTAAACCACATGGAGGAATTAAAGATTTATTCCAAAGCAATATGAAAATTCACATTTATTTTGCCACACTAGTTTTTAGTGTAGTTAGCTAAATGGCTTTCCTTCAGTTTTACATGTGGTCAAATACCACACTAAGTGTTTCAAACTACCCATTTTAAAATTGATTACTCTTAATTGAAAATGTGTCTTTTTTTGTGTTACACTAAAACAATAAAAAACCGCATTAATCTAGCTAATGGAGAACAAAGTTTGGATTTATCATAGCTGTTCCTTCTAGAATTCAGGATCATAGTGATACGGTTATCTTCCCAGGGAACAAAAGTGTCCCTGTGACCAGAGTGCCTGGTCCAAGCAGCCTGGCAATCGGAACAGTGGCGACCTTTGATGTTGTGAGTTGCTCGGTTCTGGAGAGGAGACCACTTCGTGTCAGCCCTTCATGAGAGCTAACAGAGGCTTAACAAGTTAGTCTTTTATACCCTTATTCTTAAAGTATTTCTAAATCCTTTTCTTTTGTCTTTGTACTATGTTTAGATAGATCTGATGGTTCAAAAATATCAGAAATTTTTTCTTACAAAGGCACAAGTCTTTTCGATTCTTTATGTTCTTAGATGATTCCTTTAGAAATGTCATTCTCACCTTCAAGAGGTACAACAAATGGCATGTATATCTCAATTTAGGAAGTAATCCTCAAAAAAGGAGAAGGGCAGTCTGAAAAAAAATAAGCTTACAATGAACTTGCACAAGTCTTTGAAAAAGAAAATGCCTGATTCGATTTTGCACCAAACGTGCCTTTGGTCTCAAAGATGGAAACACAAAGGGATTGTTGGTGGATGGGTAGAAATCTACGTGATGGTGATAGGCCAGGTTTTAAAAGAAAAGTGATGCAAATGTGATAGCCTAGGTACTGGTAGAGATACGCATATGAAACACTGAAGAAGGCTTAGAGAAAAGCTAGTTGCAAGCTAGGGGATTAGATATTATTTGCTTTGGATATTATTTGATGACTCTTCTTTCCAGGAAAAAAAAAAAACAAACAGATAAAAACAACCCCAAAACTAGTAAGTGCAGTCGTGCAATAGGAAAGCAGATTCACCAGATTTGTAAGCATTTAATCTCTTTATTTGGGGGCTGTACAGGCCAACACAGTTATTTCCTTCAACACTGCACCATAGTGTTACAAAACCCTGAATCCTGGAAACGTCAGTGTGCAATTCATTAACAGCTATGTAAATTTAGTGTGATTGCTTTTGTTTAATTTCAGTGAGAGAACATGCTCAGACCTGGCCCAAACACTGTGCAATTATGCTAATGACATACATTAGAAACTAATTTAAAACATAAATAATGTATTATTGACCATAAGATTGTGCTCAAGCTTAGATTTGATTCCTTCTTCATCATTTTGCTGCCGGCGCAAATTAGCCTCGCGAGAGGTTTAATTTGGGTCCCCTTGGGATCTTGGACTCTGGTAGCAGAAATGAGTCAGGCTCCTCAATGCCATGTTCCCATGCAACTTTATGCATATTTTGAGTGACATAACGTTTTAGACAAGCGCCTCACCCTGCTTGCTAGCCTCAGCAGTGAGGGAACTGCAAAGAGATGCTGAGCTCCAGCTCAGCCGTGACATGTCCACACCTCTGTACTGAAGTGGGTGCTTCTGAGCCAGGTTTGGTGAAAACGATCCTCAATTCCACGTCCTCTAGGCTCGTGCCCCCCAGGGCTGTGACAGGTGAAACAAGGATTGAAATTCTCTGATAACACGGTCGATGCACCAGCTCTGTGCATCGGTGTGGTGAGTGGACGTCGAGACGTGGGTGCAGCCAGGTGACAGACCCAGCACCCGGCGGTGGGAATTGCAAATTTAGAATTGGCCTAATATCCAGACTTTTGAACATGAAGTCTTGGGGTAAATACCAGGAGTCTGTAGATTTAAGTTGCCTTATGTTGCCTGACTTTGTAAGTTATTTCATCTTTGTTATCAGAGGCCCAGTCATTTCCATTGCTCTCAATGGAAAAGCGATGTTTCAGCACTCACAATCCCCAGTTGGGGGTCAGATTTTGTTTGTCCTGGGCATTGCTTGCAAACAAGAGTCTAACTCAAGGGCAAAACCGCTCTCCTGCTCACTCCAGCGTCGCCCGCAGAAGGTGATGGCTGACAACGACCCTCATCCCTGGCCAACGCTCGTTGCCTCCAGGGCAGCCGAGCCAGCGTCCAATGCCACGACAGCAAACCCACTCTTGTCTTTCAGCTGAGGAAGAAAGTGCAAGACTTTTTTTCTTCTTTTTTTTTTTCTTTTCCTCTTGGTGACAAGGCCAGATGCCCCACCTTTCCTTTGCTTAAGACTATTAGAGCAGTACCCAAACTTAACAGGGGGCATGTGCTTAGGAGCTGGCACCTGGAAATGGTTTGCTCTGGACCATACAGAATGTTGGTTTTCTGTGTAGGAATTATTTTTTTAAATAACTGATAGGGGTAAATGTATTATGTTCACACACACTCACCACTGTTTTGTTTTGTATAAAAAGGCTTATTGGGTTGTATTTTGGTCTTTTCTGTCCTAAGAACAGCATACCTGTGGTGAGTTGCCTCATGATACAAAATTAATGTTCCTTCCTCACTTAGCATTTTTCCATTACTATCGATTACTTGCTGTAAATGAGATTATTAATTTGGTGCTCTTGCCCTGGTGCACAATGTGAGAAGGGCACATGAGGTGTTTTACTCTGCCACGACAAGAAACTTAAGTGTTCATTGTGCAGTCAAAAGTTTAAAAATCAAAGAATGTGTTCCTTGGTTTTCAGGAAATAGGGAATTAAAATGTATGTGTGGCTGTGTGCAACGCTTACCCCTCACTCCTATTGCAGTGTCCGTGTGCCAGTGGCTCTTATGGTCAACAACATTACGGTACATAATTTAGGATAATATTTTAGTTAAAGAATAATAAATTAGTCTTTATGTTTTATCTCAAGAGTGAGGAACAGCCAATTAACGGACAGGATTGTCAGTGTAATCCTTCCAGAAGTGTGCTTTGTTAGTTCCAAACCGATGAACACATAAAGTACATCCCTGCTGCATTGTATTGTTTATTAGAATTATATTTCTTTTTGCTAATAATTGTAATTGTTTATCACAGCTGCTTACTTGTGCTACGTAAAAATGCACAGACGATCGGCTGGTGACTTCAGACCGTCAACCATAGAGAAAGAGAAATTGCTCAGAGTGGCCGGGTTCCCCTTCCCAGTAATCTGCGTAATGCTATTTCATTTCGTAAAATGCCTGGCATGTACCATGTGAGAGTGTGTAATCGTGTTAGAGAGTCCACTGCTGAAGTGGTGCTTGTGACTTATTCCTGGTTTAGACACCTTTAATTTCAGAGTCTTTTGAAGATGAGAGATCATGGCTGTCTAATTCAGCATCGCAGGCTTTACAAGGCTTCTCCCAGTCCCCTGCATCGAGAAGCATCTCAGTGGGCATCGGTCAGGTCATCACATCAGCATTTCTGAGTCATGTTAAACCCACCATAGCACTGAATATTCTGCCAGCAGTATTGGAAATATAAATTGCTAATTTTTATCAGAAGCACAGGATAAATCCAAGCTGTTGCAGTTTCTGCCATGGTGGCTTCAGAACAGAATTTAGTGACTTTCTTGGAATGAGAGTTCAGGTTTAGGCGTCACCTTTCTGCATCTGAGGAATATTTCAACTTTTCTTGACTGTCTGAAACCTCTGGTAATAATCTGAAAAGACTTGCCACTCTTAAAATTGCTGATTTCTCCCTTTCAAATGGCTCGCTAACAGTATGACCAGTTGAAAGAAAGAGATGAAATTGCACAAAGGTAATTTTCAAAGGCGGTGATAATTTACCCCATCTCTTCCAGGTCTGGCTGGAAATCAGATTGTCAGCTGCCATCAACATGCAGAGTCCTCAGGCTGTAAAGCTCACGTGCTGGAGTTTGTGTATTTGAAATCAAAGCTTTGCAGTGCTAGAAATGTCATTCTAAACTCCTCTTTTTTGATATTTTCTTTAGGAAAGAATTCCATTTAAACAGAAATGTTCCAGAGAACAAAGATGAAATGTCATCTTTTATATCTCTTAAAGCCTTATATTGTGAGGATGTACTACAGTCAGTATAACCCTTCAGATCGAGAAAGTTTCTGCACGTCAAGAATTTTACCATGGAACATTGTATATTGTCTTCCGTAAATGTCACTGTCTGTGCGCTCTTGCTGGACTGAAAGTGGAAATATGAACTCGCATGAAAATGCCTGCATATTAATATTTCATTTGATGTTCACAGTAATTATAATCAGGATTAATTCATTCAGTCTGAGAGCAGATACTGTGCACTATGGGAATTCTAAATTATTGATTTTTGGGTGTGAGAATGAATGTAGCCATGCCACAGTGCTTCAGTAAAATCCAGAAAGGGAGTGAACGTGAGGAAGGACGTCTCGTGTCCCAGTATCAGGAAGGACATCTCCCATCCAGGATTTGGAATCACACGCACTTCCAGTGCCACTTCCCAGCACAAGGTGCATCCTCCTCCTCTTCCTCCCACCCTTTGTTGCCTGTTAGAGCAATTTGGGCCTCCCTACCTCTTCCCAGCCCTCCAGCCTCCTGGGACCTGCCTCCAAAATGGTACGTCTCTGGCCCCAAGAGAGAGGGCAAAGAAAATGAAATGAGTGCAGCCTCCTTCTCAGGCAGGGCAGGAGCCGGTGAAAACGTTTAGGCTCTCCAGAAAAATGCCCTTTTCCATTGATGCACTAGTAGAGTCTGGGCTCCCAGCTTGGGCACACAGATGCAGATGTCTGTAATAGGTTATAAGAACAATTTCTTAGCAGGTCTGCACTTTGGAAAGAAATCAGGAAAATGTTGTGTTGCACAAAACTCTTCCTGAGTGAGTCACGGCTGATGGGTTGCAACTTCATGGCTTTCTGTGACTGCCTTGGGAAAAAAAGAAAGACTGAATATGAAATACAGCCATTACAAGCGAAATTTCAATTTTGCAAGGGCTAGAAAGCAGCATTAAGCTATAATTAAAAAGTTATTGGAAACCTCCACAATGCTTCAATTCGATTTAATTAATGCAGCTCTCCCTCCATCAGAAAGGCAGTAATCATTACAGTGGCATTTCGGAGGTTGCACAACTCTGGATTTTACCTATTTTGAATGCTAGATGTAATTATAATTTTCACACATCCATCCAGCTTCTCTTAGCAGAAGTTAAAATTCTGCAAAACTAGACTTTATAGTGCTTTCAGCATTAGTCGATATTGCACTAGCATAATGATATCAAGCAAGAAAATTTCAAAGCATTATGAACAAAAGTTCTCCTGCTTAAAAACAGGAGACGTCACAACTTGTGCTGGTCTGCATATTAATAAAAAAGAGAAAATGGGCTGTTCAAGCCAAGAATTAAAAAACACCGTTGATTAGCTTCATCATTAGCAATCAGTGTGTGTTATTTTTCTCAGATCTCTTTCTTCTACAGACTTTCAGAGATTGTTTAATAATTAGAAGAGCAACGATGGAATGAATTTTGAATGTCTATGGATAGAAGAACTGTAGTTTTCATGTTGCATGTACTTTTCACGTTCATCTTCGGGCTGTGGTTCTCAAAGTGGTCTTTGAACAAACTTAGCACCCTTCTTTACGCTTAAGTAAAGTAGGTTTTTTTGAGGAGTGTGTGAGATTCAGAAGGGTTGCAGTGGTCAGTCCAGAAGGCTGGGCAGCTCCCCTCTTTTGGACAACAAGGTTTTATAGCTCTTTTGTAAAGACATAAGGGTGAGTTCTTATCGTATCATGGGCTGAAGATGGAGAACAGCATTCTAAAAAAACAGCACGCAGGGCTAGCCTTTGTAGAGACTTTGATTTTGAGCCCTTTGTAGGCATAACTGCATTTCGCTCTGCAGCTACACGTCCTGGTTAGTTTGACACTAGGTCCCAGTTTTCCCCAACATAAACATAAGGAACCTCCTCCTCCCGGGGGTGCGATGGGTCCTGGTCGGAAGCATCCCGCATGGTATTTTGCAGACTTCCACTGTACCCATCTTCTGCCCTGGGATGCCAGCCTGCACGTGTTCTTCTTCCAGTGTTTGATTAAGGTGTAAATACGACCTCCTTGCTGAGCCCACACATCTTGCCTTAAGCTGAAGGAGGACGAGTCCACAATCAACCTAGTATTTCACTACGGCTAAATAGTATAGCAGTAAAACAATACAGAAAGCTTTCGTACAAAGCTTAGGTCTGTATTGTCTAAAACACCTTTCCAGTCACTCTGAGATATAAAATAATCCTTATTAACTTTTATTTTAAAAGTACTTGCTTTTTGATCTTTTCTGTGCAGAAGACCCAATTAATATCCTTTGTATAGGACAATTGTTTGGTTGTTGGGAAAATTTTCCTGGTATATTATTTGTTAAACATTTCAAAAATACTAACTGTGGTTGTTCTAGCAATCTCTTTGCAAATCAACTGATTTTAACTGAGTTTATGTAGATTATAATGAGGTTACTCAGATCTGGGTCTTACACAGTTTGTGGTTTTACTTTGTATATTTTTCAAATCGATAATACATGTAATTCAAAGGTGACAACATTCTCAATAATTAGGTGCTTTTTTAGTAGAATAAATGTTACTTAAGACCAGCAAATTGATCAAATGGATTCACTCTCAGCCTAGGAAGTATTTTACCTTACTAGGGAAATGCGGCATAATCCCATATACACTGAATTTAGTGGGAGCATTTCTCATTTGTTTCCAATCAGCAGTACACGGGTGTTAGAAAAAAACTATCTGAACTTTTTAATGTGCCAGATCTATGAAAAAGTAATTTTTACTTTACACTATTAATTTACATACATATATAAAATCAGTGTAACTGTTTGGAAAGTCAGAAGACCTTATGGCATTTTCCTCCTACATCTTTCTGAGTTACAAAACTGGAAATGTGATCGTAACTTATAAATGGTGCAAAGTGTATCTGTTGTGATATGTTTACTGAAGCAATAGGTTTGCCAAGTAGCATATATTTTGGATTTTACATCTTAATTTTTTAGCTTAGCACATGTCTCAGAGTCATATTCTACTGCTGGAATTTATAAATTAAGATAAAAGTAACCAAGAGTCAGTATGTTTTAATAAAAAATACTCACTTACACAGATAACATTTCCTGGAACTGTAACTTTTCTTTCC
>NW_009594195.1:84992-86991 GCF_000690535.1 Cariama cristata | reverse complement strand
TTTCCCTATGCTACTCCTTGGCGGATTTTGTTTAAAAATGGGCACATTTAGAATAGTTTACATTCAGCTCTCCTCACTTTGATGTAACACAGAGTGTCAGTAATCCAGGGTTGATACTTGCTGTCATTTTATTCCTATCTAGATTCTAAATTACAAGAAAAACACTTTTCAATTCAGCATGATTTTTTAAACCTGGCAGAATAACCCTAGCTGTAATTTTTTTCCTAAGTCAAAACATATCAGCATAATAAGAATTCGCAGTATATTCCGTCTCTACTAAATAGATTGGTGTATCTCTGTGTAATCAGGAAAAGATTTAAAACTTTGCAAAGTAATATTCTATCCTCATCTAGCAGAGGTATAGCATTAACTTTCTCCCTGAGATCTCCGCACGCGCGGACACGTTCCCTCGCAGCAGCGCAGGTGGGGAGAGAGCCAGCCTTGCCTTGGTGTGAGCAGAAACCGCCGTCGCCGGTTGTGAAGGACCTGGCTGCAGTTTATCATCATCAAAGCAAATTAAACTATTGAAAGTGCCAATTCAACGGTATCTTCCTGTTGCAATACCGTACAGAAATTCCTTTCTTTAATGAGAAAGTGCGAACAGCATTTATTGTTACTGCTTAAAAAATATCAATAAGCAGCCCTCGGGCTGTATTTCCCAACATAATAAAGATAGATATATGTTGTTGCCAGCCTCCAGGTACTCGTATAGACTTTCCTAATTGGCAAACTTGAACGATTGGAAGTTCATCTCAGGTTACTAACAGTCACCAAAGTTTTTCATTTTTTTCCAAGTATTGGTCTTTTCCAAGCCCAGCACTGCTGGTATTTGCAGTATTTTTTATGAGTGTGTGTAATTAATTTTAAGTACTTTGGTGCTTCAGTGAAGGTTTTGTTTTCTTTTGCGGTAAAACCTTACTCTGTTAGCAAGCAGAAGGTCTCTCTGCAGTAACTGGGAGAGGGGAGAAGAGCCCCGTGCCCGGCCGTGCCGGCGTTGGGCTGCAGCTGCCGAGGAGGCGCTGCCTTCGCCGCCGGGGCTGGAAATGCCATTTTCAAGATAAAAGGTAGTATGGCTGATGATGAATGTTATGTCAATAGTTGTATCCACGTCTTTCTTTGTGTTTAATAGGCTTTGATGGACTTTTCTCTCATTAATTTATCTAATTGCTTTTCAAATCCATTTATGTGTTTGGCTCCCACAGCATCCTGTGGTAATGAGTTCCACAGTTTAATTATACACTATGTGAAAAAGTACTTTCTTTTCTTTGTTTTGCACCTACTGTCTAATTCTTTCCTGACAACCCTTTGTTCCTGCATTTTGATAAACAACAAATAATTGTTTGCCATTTTGCGTTTTTGCTGCCATACATGGTTTTCTATACGTCTGCTACTCCGTCCTCTCTTTTCCAAATTGAACAGTGCTTTGTCTTCCTTTGAATAGAACCTCTTCCTATTAGTTAACCATTCTTGTCACATTTTTCATACTTTTTCTAGGTCTTCTAAATCCTTTTTGAGATAGGATGCCAGATATGCGAACTGTGGCTTTCCTGTGGATTCTTATTGGCATAATGACGTTTTCCATTGTCGTCAGTGCCGTTCTATATAATTCCTGCCTGTAGCTTCGCTCTCCTTCTCTCCTCCTGAGCACTAAGCTGATGTTGAAAAGTACCCATGAAGACTTCATTGTCCGGGGAAGTTTTCTGAATGCCACTATCTAATTTAGTGACTTTTCGCTTTGTGTCTGTCATTCGGGCTGGCTTGCTCAACTTGACATTGCCTTGCATTTATCTGTAATGGCAGTTTCCTGCTGCTGTTGCAGCAGTGCTCCATACCGTGAGGCTGGGCTGGAGCTCCTCGCAGCCAGATTGCCATTACATTGCTCCAAATAGTTGTGCATCGCTGATGAACTTTATCATCTCCTTCTGTACCACTCTTCAGCCTGGGAAAATGTTGAGCCCTGCCCAGCAGAGACCTCACTGTTGCCGCACCAATAATTTTC
>NW_009594195.1:67036-84961 GCF_000690535.1 Cariama cristata | reverse complement strand
AACCAGCCACTTTCCTACCCCTCCTCTCCTGTCTTTTCGTTGGGTGGGTGTTGGTGTCAGCTCCGCCGAGGTGGGTGATGGCCCTCTGAGATGCCACGGCCCCTAGGAAAAGCTATGCCATCCCTTCGCCATTAACCCCATTTTCAGTACGCCTCCTCATTCAGTACTTCCCCAGCATCCACCTATTTGGCCCGTATGGAAGTCACACGTAACGGTCTGTGTGATTGCTGCTGGAGCCATTCTGGAAAACTTGTATTGCACCCTCTGCCTTCCATTCCCCTAATACTGTGGCCAACTTAAGCGCCAGGTAACAGATCAGCAATTTCATATTTGTTTTCCTTCAGAAGCTACTGTGTGAGTATTTCTGTAATACACTCAATGAAGTATGCAGGCTGGATATTCACTGGAATATCTAGATTATTTTTTTTTTCAAAATGTTTAATTGGTTACCGTTGAGCATGTATGTCTATCAGTGTTGGATCTGGCATCCTTCAGCAGCATGCTTGCCCTGCTGCTGGGAGATGCCCTTCCCCTGCAAGCTCAGCGGTCACAGGCGATGTCCTCACAGCAGCATCTTGCATCATGTACTACTGCATCTTCACGACTCTGTTATCTTACTGGATAAACTGATCAGGCCTCTTCATTAGAGTACAGATCATCTAGAAACACTCTTGCTGTCTGAATTTAGGTATATAACTAAATTAGACGTGTTTAAATAGAGGTTCCTGTAACCTGAAGTAAGCAACATCCAAAGCACGAGAAGTACGGTCAACACGTGGGCAATCTTCCCTTCCCCAATGTTACACGGATTTGCTGTGATGTACACAGGGAACTAATACGGGCCTGAGGACCTAGCAAAGATGCTTTAGCACTAAGTACCCTGGACGTGAGTTTACGTTACAAGGTGGATGGCTGCGTCATCTGCTCTGGAAAGATTAAGCATTTCACACTGAATTATGAGTCATACTTTGTAATACTTCAAACTATGTGGGGTTTCAAATCAATAATGGAAAACTGTATTTGCAGTACCTGTATGGAATGAAAATAGTGGGACTGCGGCATGAGAGGTGATGTCTCGAGGCAGTAGGGGAGTCCTGCACTGGTGGGCAGTGGTGGGCTCTGCTCTGCGCCCCATCGGCGGGGGGGTCCCATCCCTCTCTCCCGCACACCTCTGCTGCTCTGCATGGCTTCTCCTCCTCCATTGGGATGGCATCTGTTTGGGTTTGCTTCCTTCTGAAAGAAGGGTTATTGGTAAATTGTGTGATGCTCGGTCACGACTGTCTCAGCTTCACGGCGAGGTGCTTTGTTGTGGGTCTTGGCTTGGTGGCTGACACTAAACAAATTCTCATCATGTGCGTTGTGTGCTGAGTACAAGCAGCAGATTCAGCTGTGAGAGTGTGTGCAATGCAACAATACATTTTTTTCTAGATAAATACAACCCAGCATGTTTACCACTGCAAATCCACCCGTTTTTCTGTGTTTATCAGGTGATTTATTTCCTGCAGGTATCATTGGTGAAAAGAGGACCTAAGGGACTTAAAATAGAAACTGGTAGCCACTGTGAGGGTCGGTTTAGGGGGAAAGGCTCAAAGGGAACGATCGAGGGAGGCAAACAGGAGGGTACCAGGGGGCTGGGAGTGGGGTGCCTGGGGGTACTGCTGCTGGTGGGAAGCAGCTCCCATGGGGGGTGGGAAGTGGCAGCAGCTGTGGCATCCCTCCCATTGACATCCCTGGGAAAGAAAAGGGAAGGATGACTCTGAAACCCACCTCTGTTGAATGAGATTGTAATCCCACCGTTACACAGCTTTTCAGAGGGAAGTGAAACTCTCTCATATGGGTCTTTTAGAAAATGCCACCTTGTATCAGAGGGAACCAGGTCATGAGAACGATTACTTGCTAACAGAATAAACTCTCTCTGTGTTCATATGTATGCATACATACATACACCCAGACAGATAAAATAATAGCTATCTATTGTAAGGAATACAAGTGATGCAAAGTCTTTAACAGAGATTAATCCTTTCAGATGACGAAGAAATTAAGATCAGGTCACTTAAACTGATGGGATTTCTGCCAAAGCCCTTTAAATGCAGTGTATTGTCCCTAAGGCGCAGGCAGGGTCAGTATGTGGCTCTTGGGCGGTAAGTGCTAAGAGATAAGAGATACCTCTTAGTACTGATAAATATTGAAATTATTGTAATGATATTCATAATGAAATAATTGGCGGTTTTCTTCTTTCCCATCACTGCTTAGATGAAAATTACTTTGGAGAGTGTCCTGTCTGTTTTCTAGGGTTAATGGATAGAGTCTCAAAGCATGGGCTCTGAGGCTCTACATCCAGTTAAAATATTTCAACATGATGAACTTCAGAGTCTTTAAGTTTTTCAAGAAATGTCAACATTTCTATATATTCTGAAACTAAGTTCCTTCTTTAATTTGATGAACTTTCTGCGTAATGATAATTGTGAATTTGGTTGAAAATTCTCATCAGTTTAATGACTCACCAAGAAGGACATAATTATCTTAGGAAACCACGTAATCTGTTATTTTAACTCAAAGATGCCTTTTAGCTGATTTGTTCCTGTATCTATTTTCTCTTACACATCTATTACATCTTCATTTGTTCCAGCTAATCTAAAAGAAACCATAAAGATCGTTAAGATTCCTGTTTGTGCTTTGAAAACAAAGCAAAACGAGGAGAGGGAGACAACTGTAAATAAAAAGTTTATTAAAACTGACTGTAAATGATGCAAATCTCTCATTAAATGTTCCCAGGCAAGCAGCAATACGTAGGCTTACCTCATAAAGATTAGAGACTAAGGTAGAGGGTAATTGTGTTTTGCATCCAAATGTAATAAGCTTCTACCGTTGGGGAGGGCGCAGACTGCTGAGCTCTTTGGCAAAGGCAAATGTTCCTTCTTTCTGCTGTAGTTGAAATGCCTGGATTTACCTATACATCTATCTGCTAACCTTAGCTTAAAGCTTGAACTTTTTGTCTTGTTACCCAACTAGTATGAAATACAGCAAACGACAGCCCTGACTACACTGTGGGTGCTGATGGCTGGAGTCTGCAAGACACTTCTGACATCTCCACAGCTAAAAAACCCTATTTTGTCTTGTCTTTCCCCCCTACTTTTATTTTCTGGTTTTCATAGTTCTTTTTCATTTGAGCTAGACCTGAAAGAGCAAACTTTGAGAGAGGAAAGGAGGCAGGACAAGGCAACAGTACTCAGAGCTAACTTTTTCTTCCCATTCTTTCTTCTCACGATGGCACAGAGAGAAGGTGGCAGATGGACAGGTCGTTTCCAGGTCTCTGCCTTGAAATCCGAAGTTTCAAAAGGACATTGAGATTGTTAAGGCTTATATAGTAAAAAATCATTAGTAAAGTAAAACTCATTCTATAACCTAGCCAATATAGCGAAAATCTTTTTGCCTTATACCTGCAGAGGGACGGGGTATCCTTCTGCACTGTTTCTAATCCCTATTTTAATCCTTTGCTACAGTTTGATCCTAATGAGATTGAAGACTTAAAATGATGCAATATTACATTATTTAACATACAAGACAACTTCTGTAACCATGGTTTCATTTGTGTGCCTTTTTCATGAGAAGAGGAGCTTTCTTTTCAATAGGGATAAACATATTCATCAGGAAATTCTGATAAAGCCTGAATCTCATCTTGTTTATGTTAGTGTTAAAACAGCGTAAATCCGTTAACAAAACCAACAGACTTTTTGCATTCCAGTGTCATTTTGGAGCACTGTTTGGTCCATAATGAAGGCTGAGAAGTATTATCCGGAGGGTTATTACAAAAATAGCATATCCTTTGTCACTGAAGTTTTTAGATGTTTAGTATCATTCCTCAAGACTATTAAGCAGTGTGCAGAGATGTACTGAACTTTGGGAATATTTGCACTAGATGCAAGCCTCGAGTCCCAGATGCAGACGAGGGCAGGAGTGTGGCTTTGGCAGGCCGATGGCCAGAGGGATGGAGCTCAGCAGGGAGTGCCCTGGCCCCGCTCCTGGGAGCACGCACCGTCTTCTGCCCTGGGGTCTCTCTCCGAAGATGGGGAAGATGTCACCCGGTACAAAGGTATCATCATCTGCTCTTCAGTGCCTGAAGTGGCTTACAATCCAAGCAGGTAGATTTAACCCAGGATTGAAAGGCAAGCAGAAGCACGCAGAAGTGAAGAATGTCATTTTCAAAAAGTCTCATTGACTTAAAAGGAGAATGCATCAGTGCATGAACATTTTCTGTGTCGACACCAGGAAGAGAAGCGAGCCTCGTGCTTCGTGCACCTGACTGCCGTCTCCAGGCTGCCTGTGCAGCTAACGCACTCATGGAAATCAATGCCCTTGCACCTTTTGCAGGGACGGTATTTTGCCCTTCATCTTTCATCTCATGTGTTAATGGAATTGCCATTTTCACATTTAATGCATATTTTTACAACCAGAGAAGCAGTTCTGGTCATTTCAGAATAATTTTATTTTGCTTTACTATTGCAGAGAAGAAAAACTTTGCAACTTCTTCCCTTCTAAATTTAAGATCAAGTCACAGTGATATTGTCTTTTATATTGTTTTAAGCTGTTTATATATAGTTCATACAGCATAAAACAATGGCCTGTTTATCAGCTTGGAAAGCAGGAGGGAGAACAGATAGCACATTTATCTTGCAGAATTTAGGCCAGCAAACCGAAGAAGCTATTTCAACCATATGGAAGAAGGTTTAAAAGCACTGTAGAAGATAGGAGAGCAATTATTTTCCAGTACTTCATCCGGTCAGATTATGTGAGACAAGCAGAACCTGCCATGGGCTTGTAAAAGCTTAGCTAAGCTTGTTAAGGACAAGGATAGCGCCTTTGCCAAAATCTTAAGTAAATATGGTTGGAAGCCACACAGCTCAGCAGAGACAGCGTCGAGTAAAAGCTCCCCAGCTGCTGTGTCCTGTGCAAACAAAGGATCCCTGATGCTACGAACCTTGTAAGCCTGTGCACGTCTCCAGGAGGCAATACGTGAAGTGCCCATTTGATTTGCATTGTTCTGATAAACTAAGTTTCACTACATGAATTTACTGAACGGCAAAAATGTATTTTTTTCTGTGATGGAGTAATCTTTGACAGTGGCTACTCATGGATGATAATAGATGATTACCTCAGAATGGGATGTTTTCCTTAATATTCCAGAGCTTTCAGGTGTACTAACTGCAGCTGGAGCCTGCTCTAACAACAAGAAATATGACTGGTTTCAGAGACATTTGTAGGATATCCATTTTCAATTAGTGAAAGAAAAACTGGTTAAAATGGAAAAAAAAAGCAAACAACAAAAATTAAAAACCCACAATACATTCTATAGCTAAGCTTGAGCTGGAAAATCAACAGATGTGGTTAAGTGAAGTAGAATGAGAAATGCCCAAGAGACACAAAAACGGAAGAAAAGAGTATGTAGGAGGGAGCTGATGATGGCACGGCTGCGGGGTGGTGCTGACCCAGCGCTCATGCAGTGCTGTTGTACCTGCCGCTGCTGTCGGATGACCCAGGACATGAAAATCTGAACTCGTGGTCTATCTGATCGCTGCAACCGCTAAGCCACTTCTGGTATGTGCTTAAGATCAATGAGGAGTTTGGACTATTGCCTTCACAGAAACCAATCTGGGCATTTTACTGGGGCTTAGGTGTATTCACTTATTGTAGCAGTATTTTTAGACAGCTGCTGATGCCTTATTCCTGATTCTTTTCAATCTATTTATTTATTTATTTATTGAGGCATGTTTAAATGAAAAATACAGACACTTGAACATAAAACTGAAACCAACCAAAATATTTTTTCCTGTGAGGAATCTCTATTAAATGTCCCCTTCCTTGCACTGGGTATTTCAGTGTTCAGCTGTTACAGTCCTGGGGGCTGCTCGGTGGTCTCAGGTTGGGAGGATGATGTGAGAAAGGTACCCAAAGGTGTCCTCCCCAAGAACCACCACCACACCACTGACCATAAATCATCTCAATGTGGTAAATTTTCTTTCCCTCTCGTTGAGGGAAATATCAAATTACTTGTACATTAAAATCTGTGGTTGTGGTTCTGTAGTTAGTGATGTTGGCTTCTGTTTGGAAGACCTCATATTTCAAATCAAATGTCAAGGGGCATCAATTTTTTGCCCCTTATTATCCACAGAGATCACATGGTTATGGTTCGTACCCTGGGAAGTTTTAAAAGCTTTACGTGTCCATTCTCTAATTTTCTCTACTTTTGTCCTTCCTTTTTTTTCTGTAGAAAACAACATTTCAGTTGGCTAAGGTAAAACACCCTCTCTTATCTAGGTTGTTGTTCTACTATGGCTGGACATCACTTCGTTTAGATTATTGCCTCTCTTTAGGAGACTTTTAAAATTGCTTTTAGTCTCCAGCATTAGCACTTAAAGACTACTAAGGACTCATCTCCCTGGAGATTTCAGCTCCCAGCTCCTATTGGCTTGTGGCTCTCCACATGAAGTGTTTATTTCTTTGTAGTGCAGCATAATTTAAGAAGAACAACAGATTCTGAAATATTTACATGTAGGCATTTTCTGAAGATGAAAACGTATAACAAAGACTGATCATTTGTGTATCTGACAACTTTCTATTCCTAAAGCGTATATTAGAATAAAAGAACATGGTAGATCTGACCAGAACTGTCAGGTGCTATAGTCTTTGTTAATGAATTTTTCATCATTGACATGTCAGCCAAACATTAAGGCTGGATTTCTGAAATAATTAGTTGCAGTAGCTCTCTGGTGCACTTTAGGATGCTCTCTTGCATTCCTCTTGTTGTTCCTGCTCTCCTGCCCATGCCTGTTGCTCAGCACTGGTGCCATCCCACTACTGTCCTGCTCTCAGGGCTCTCCGGGGTTGTTGAAGGTCATGGCTGCCTTAGCAAGTCCTGGGGCATGTAGGAAAGGAGCTGGGGAGCAGAACAGCTGACCCGAAAGATCTGCTATCCACAGGATGCTTCTTTCAGCTGCTGTACTTTGGGTGGCTGTGGCGCAGTCCTGTGTGTTCTCGCCCATCAGCTGGTGGAGCGCAGCACATGTCTTCTTCAAGTATCTCGTCTGGCTTAGCTTCTTCTGTAAGCAGCCAGTCCACGTGCTCCATGATGTCTCTGTGGTGTAAACCAAGAGATGATGAAGAGCCGTCTCCAGGAGATCCTCTTGAATTCACACCTGATCCAAACTAGATATCTAATGTGGACACACACGAAATGTACTATGTATTATCATCATGGAATTGATTTAGAGATTTTAAGCCTTGAAGAAGCCATTAACGATCATCTCATCTGATGTGCTGCATAATATGACCGTGTAATTTTTGTATCTCGTCCACAATTTCTTTTTCAGCTAAAACACATCTTTCAGAAAAGAAATCTGTCTTTACCTGAAGACTCACGTGTGACACAGGATGAACTCTTCCAGTGTTAATTAAAACTGACTTCAAAATCTGTATTGAAACTTCAGTCACTGTATCTATTTACATTTTGGTAGTTTAAAGAGTCATCTCCTTTCCAAAATATATTCCCTCAAATAAGTACTTTTTAGGTCGTTATATCAGCCCATTCTAATGACAGATTGGGTAAAAGCTGACATATCTATTTTAGACAGGAGATCGTAGGAGTGTTTTTATCAGTGTGATATCACCTTAGCTTAGTAGTCCATCCAAATATACCTAATAACTTTGTGTGTTACCATGATATTCTTATCTGTATACTTGAAAAGAAAGAAGAAACATGGGTTAACTGAAGAAAAGTTAAAGATAGAGAAAAAATATTCATAATAAGCTGGAAGATTTAAAGTTCTTGAGCATAGTCTTTAGCCTTAAACAAAACAAAATAAAAAATCGGTCTTGGTGACTTGACAGTCCCGAGTGGGAGACTTGGACCTCTGAGTGTTTGGCTGGCACAGGCACCAGAAGAGAGAAGTAGTTGAGGCGTAGCATCCATTTATATCGGAATGGATACTGCCCACCTTTTTTTTCACGCTGCAAGTGCTAAATGATAAATGACATCCTTGTAATAACAGCTGTAAGACGACTGAATGGAAAATTTAGGATAATGTGTAGGGCATTCGAGCTTCTGGAAGGAGCGGGTAAGGCCAGGCAGTTTCCTGCAGACTGCTCCTGTTCTCAGTGTCGGTGAGGCACGGCTGGGAAAACTGAGTGGCTCTCTTATGGATGTGTTGAGTGAGCTCTTCCCAAAGTTGTTTTGGGCTCCCTGCAGAACACAGCCTCTAATGCAAGGGATTGTAAAACGCAGAAGATGAGGTAAGGGCAGAGAGCAGGCAGTGGGATCGTGCACGTTGGTCTTCGCTAAGAATCAGTGGTTATGAGGTGATCGCTTCTAGTTACTGAGAAATTTGCAGCAGAGTTGGAAACAGAAGCTCTAGCATGCTGTATGCTATAGAGGCCATACATACACTGTTGGATTTTAATTTGATTATCTAATCTAATCAAGTTGTTTGCATAGCTACCTAATTTCTATTATTCTATTAGCATTAGAATAAGAGAATAAATATGCATAAATAAAAAGTTTTATTCAAATAAAATGAAGCCAGCAACTATTCTTTCCCAGTGATCAAAGCTAATTAAAAAGTTAGTCACATGTAATGCTGTTTTTCCATACAAGGACTATCTAAAATACCTTTAAAATCTATTGCAATTCCAGTTCGTGTATTATATTAATTCATTATAAAGCCTTTTAGTTAATTCACTTTATCCTTAAAGGCTTATGACTTTACAATTTTAATTAAATTTCATTTCATATACTACAGTCATTAATATATTCCTTTAAAAGCATTTCTATTTCATTGTCTTTATCCATTTTACAATTAAAAATGTTACTGTAGTGTGTATCTCAATAATAAGCAGCAGCTGCCTCTCCAAGCAACACTAAAAAGACACTAGAAAGCCTCCAACCTTATCTCAACATTTCTTTTTACTTCTCGTATCCTAATCCGTGCTTCCAGAGTTGTCAGTGACTCAACAAGAGTCTCTTCATGGCAGGCAGCATCCCTGACCTTGCTAATTCTTCCCATTACCATAAGCTGAAGTACATTTGGTAAAGCCGCCGGTAGTCATGCAGCAATGGGAGGCTCATGTTTGTTCCAAGCAAAGAGTTTATTTAGAGGATTACTTCAAAAGTCTGGTTTTTTTTCTGAAACAGTAGTGACTATTTCAAACTACCTGCGTTCATGCGAAGCTCTGCTATGTTTGGGGTGGCTCTGCCTTTGGTCAGGTCCTTACTAGGACTCTATTTGCATTATTAATGTGTTTTTAACAACCGATGTATAAGGAGCAAGCTGAGAATATTTAGCACAGTTACCATTCAAATGAGAGTTATAAAATTTCAGCATCTGGTAGTATTGCCAGTGGCCAGTTAAAGACCTCCCACTAAGGCGAATCTGTGCAGACAACCAGAATTCTTTAGGTGGAAAATTAAGTAGAAAAGAACAAAAGGATGTGCAAGTCTTATGTTGGGTATAGAAACAAATACCAGAGTTCATAGGTAAATTTAAATACAGAAAGCTCTATGGCCAGATAAAAATATTCTGAATTTCTGATTCAAAGAAAAAAAGGAAACCAACACATTTAATTTAGTTTGTCTAAGGGGTGCATAAAATCTCTGTACACTTGTTCCCAGTAGATTAGTTATGCCAAGAGGGAAAGGCTGATTGACGTATTTGGAAAATAAAGGAAATATGAACTACAGAGCACAACTGATGCCTCCAAATCCCACTTGAGACTGCCTCTGTATATCAGCTTTACCAAGGGAGCGTGGAGTGTGAGCTCCCGAGTTACAGACCAGGTCATGGTGCAACATTGCTGGCGGTGGAGTGGCCTTTCCCACCAGTTAGTTCATTTCTGATGGTCTAGGGTGAGCTTCTGTACTGACAGGTGGGAATTAACCTCGGTTAATCTTTATGTCTCTCACGATGTTTAAAATCTCACGATCCCACTCCACGTCTCGCTGCTGTGAAAGTACAGGGCTGGGCATTTCTGTGCCTTGCAGCTGCAAGGCCAAGGGGCAGGGGTTCATTGGATGTTATCCTGATGAAGGAGACAGACACTGGTCTTGGTGATGGGAAACTGGGGCAGGGGAGTGCATGATTCTCAGAAGTCCCTGAGAAAATAATGTTCAGCAAACAGAACCATTTTAAAGTAGTCCTTTTTTAGAAAAGGTTCACTTTCTTGTCGCTTCTGATTGTCTCAGCATATAAACAAATGTTGATGTCATATTAGACACACACATTGCCTTAGGTTGCAGTGCTGAAAGCCTAAGAAGATAATTGAATTCCAACAGTGGCATCAATTTGATCAGTGCTGTAAATGGACATTCAAATTAGCGTCTTTCCTAACATAGAATAATTATGCCAGAAATTAGAGATGAGATGCTGGCAAGTATTTGCATCATATTTTCAGCCTAAAGGGCACAGCTTTTCTAATGCTAATATTCTACCTTGCTGAGTTTGTAAAGGTTTTGTTTCTTACAAGTTTTGGGTATCGATGTACACATACCCTGGCTGTGAATGCTCAGCAGATCCCAACTGATTATTGAGTAGCACCACTCCACTCCATCGGCTGTGGGAGCACTATGCTGATTTACGCCACTGAGAATCTGCTGTTTTCTTACATTTCCACTGTATCTTTTAATTCTGAAAAACCACAAGAGCTTCATAAGCTATTTTTCTTTCACATGTCTAGGTAATACTTCCATTGTTACACTTTAGAATATGATTTCTGTGTTTCCCTCTGTATCCATATAAGTGCAGAGGAGGAGCTACACCCAGGTATAGTGTAGGTACTCCTAGCATATGCTCATAATCGCCCTGATCTGGGTCTCGTCGACGCTGAGGACCACCACAGTCAGCATCAGAATTCATGCAGACATGGATGGTCTGGTCTTCAGCACTTCTGCATTCCTGTTCTGCATCCCTGTCCCCATGGGAGTGGAGTAAAATGAGCAGATTTAGTTTTTGACAGCAATGGGGTGCGGCTGTGTCAGACAGCCTGCATGGTCTCCTGTTCCTCTCATGGGCTTGCAGGGTCTGTGATGTTTAGGGACGGCCATTATACTAAAACCTTTCAAGAGAGTATAACATGCACTCACACTCACCCACTGACCATGAAGAAGTCATCTCAGACACAGTCTGATATTTTATTATAGAATTGGAATCAATACTGGGTAACAAGTAGCTTTGATTTGTGTTAATGTTGGTAAATTCTTCAATGTTAGAGTGGTGGAAACGCTATCAAATAGGTTAATGTGTTTGCTTGTCCTGTAATACGATGTTTAATAGCAAATGAATGCTTACAGTAGCAACAAAGTAAATGTATTTGTTGTGTATCTCCAATGGCCTTGTGCCTCTTAGTGTTCTGTATTCTACTCAAAACTGAGAAACATCTATTTCCTAGCTACGTTGGCCTTTCAGCATTATTATGCCTGTAAAATTTTAGGCTAATTTTGTTAGCTTCTTTGCAGTTAGGTACTTGGAGCTAAAGGATCTATGTTTTCCAGAAATAAATTAATAAAACTAAAAAATAAGAAGATATCAGAATTCTGAATGTCAAAATTCCATACACCCAAAATACATAGTCTTTGTTTCTTATATTTATAGCTGTGAACGTGTGATAGCGGCTATGAAAGGAAGTGGATTTTGAGGTATAAAAAGGCTATCATTGTGCGGTTCGTGATGAAAGTAAAAAGTTACAATTATGATGGCAATAACTTACTTTTATTTTGCTTTGTTTTGAGTTGATGATATTGGACAAGTCAGATTGACTTCATCTGCTTCTGAGAAGCATAATAATCCCATGAAAATTCATTGGTTGGCATGTCTTATTGATAATATGTAATAGAATATATGAATAAAATTATGTAGTGAACTATAGGAATAAATATAGGAAAGATGTGGCTCTGTCATCATAGATACCATCATGAGAGCAGTGACAGATCACGGAAAGCTCTAGCTGTGTCTGCGGCTCTGAGGACATTTCAATATCGTGCAGCGTTTCCAGAGGTGCCGACGTTCATCGTTGGGTGGTGCTGGGGTTGCCCTTCGCTCGTGTGAAAATAACGGCTGCTTCTAGGAAATAATGATCCTTACATTTTTGAACAAATCATTTGTTTGTCTTTTATGCTTGATGTTTTAAAATACTGTTTACCTTCTCACAGCCTGCTGATTTTCCTTTGTTAAAGAACCAAGGCTCTTTCGAGTTCTGCAAATATTATTTTATTAGTGTGCTTAATGTTCACCTGATTTGAATATGAAAGTAGGCTGAAGGATGTTCAGTAAAATATATGATTACAGGAGAAAGGCAGTGCATCCTATGCGATTGCAGTTTTGCTCTGTAATAGAGTAATAACTAAATCAGTGACATTTTTTTAGACTTAATCCTTCGGGAAATAACGTTTCTCCACCTTGGTGCTCTACTCCTCCATCGTTCAGCCTCTGCTTGGTAAAAACCCACTGTAAGTTGCTGTTGTTTTGGGGTTGCTGCACTACCTCCAAACTATCAAAAATAATCACCTTCCTTTTAAAAATTTTATTATTGATCAAATTCATGCATTGCTATTGCTAGCGATAACTTCTTGGGTGAAGCAGGACCAAAGGGTACATCCCTTGGGGTGCCCATGGCACCGTGAGCCAGGATCTCCCACGTGGCTGAGGCTGGGGCTCTTGGAGCGTGGGGGAAACCGGCAGTCCGGGACAGCCACCCACCACGTGCCGGGTCCTCCGCCACCCAATGCCCCCTCAAGAGAATCGTGTCTTTAATGTTGTGCCTTACTGTGTGGGTTAACTGGTCACTTCTGTGCATCATTGCAAATATTTTATATTCTACAGTGTGGAGCAAAGCTGTTTGACCTTAGTCCAAGGTGGCCCACCAGGACCTTGCTCTTGAAGCCAGGCATTCAAAAGGGAAATTTGAAAAAGGTCTATATTGTTAAGGTCCACTAAGGAAAACCTCTCCCTTTCTTTAAAATAGGATTGCAATTCAGCTGTTCCTATATATCTAATTAGAGAAAACGTCCATTAAAGTGTAATATTACCTTGCTGATGATGTCTTTGGTTTTGTTTAAATGGGGCAGTCACCTGCCATCATGAGTACTGGCCGCTGCCTGCACTGTTGGGTTCAGCATCACCGACTTGCATAACTGCTATTCACGTAACTAATTCCACAAATCCAATACTTCTTATAAAAATGGGCAACTCACATAAAGAGCGTTGTGTGGCCTAGGCTCCCTCCTGCAAATCGCGTCAGCAGAGAATGTGGAGGAGGTTGTCTTCTCGGACTGTGCAGTATTTGCTGGAAGGTTGATAGACTTCATGTTTCTGACTTAATTCCTTTTGTAGCAAAGCAGCATTGAATTGTTCTACTATAACTCTCAAGTGGCAAATCATTTCAACAATTCCATGAGCAACCACATTTGCACAGTCTGATTGGCTACCCTAAAGGCAGAACCGATTTAATTATGCTAATATGCTAATATGCACAGAGATACAGACTCGCCTTTCAAGACATTAGAGTACATAGTCCTTTTAAAGCAATGAGGTCGATGCGGTCAGATTTTATGTTAGAAGTGATGGCTGACAGGTTTATGATTGTCAGATTTAGCAAGTTAGCAACATTCAGATGTTTCCTAGTGACAAAGCATTTCATGTGACGATAAATACCGTGCCAAGTGTAGCGATCACCATGAAGGAGTATAGTGCGGCTCTGGAAACTTTCCAGAAGATCAGGTTTTGCACCATTATGTGCAAGTCCTAGTGACCTACAGAAAATTGTCTGAAAATCTGCTCATTAGAAATTCAGTATAAAAACACCTTGCTTGCATTGCTAATAAAATGTACCTGTGAATATACACTTTTTCCTGGGGTGTGTATTTTAAAGCTTAACCTGTTTTGATAGTTTTGTGGCACACCTTGCTGAGAGGTGTTATTTTATGTCACAATATTCTGGTCAAAAGGAAGATTTGCTCCTAAGATTAAGTAAACGATGAATGCCCAGGTGATGAGAACTTACTTCAATCTTTTAGCAGTTTTATTTAACATAAAGTTGATCACTACAATTAATGGTGTGTACAGGTGCTTAAGAGTCTTGAGTGTTCATTGAAAAGTTACTTCGCTATTGATTTTGAAATTTATGTGCCTGAGCACATTGCCTTTGACACACGTGCACCTGCCCCACCCCTCCGCAATTAGTGCTTTTGCGTATTGAGATTAGAGGACAGACCATAAGAAGTGAGATGTATGTGTTTAAATGAACCACTATGGAAGGAGCGGCCAGTCTGTGTTCATGCTACGACTACCGATTCCTTGTGTAACCTCGGCTGTGGGCAAATCGTTGTGCCCCCGTTCTGCTATGGTGAGAGGACAGGAGAAGCCATAAAGTGAAGTTGCGTTAGTATGCAGCATGTTTCTCAGTAAAGCTGTACAATCCACTAAACCCTAATAGCCCTTACTAAATTCTGCAGTGTACAGAATAACACTTTGTTAGAATTTCTATTTTCACATGAAGCTTTTTAAGAAAATAATGGGCTGAACTATCCCAGGGCACTCTTAGGGTTTTGAGACTGTTAAGCCAACAGTTCAGGGCTGCTTCTCTGAAGCCCGTTCTGAAGTTTGTGGTGTTGTCCACAGCAGTGACCCGAGTGGACACACACCTCCTCAGCTTAGCTATTGCCTTGCTCAGAGACTGTCTCAACTTCTCTCTCCAAAAAGCAGACAAGGTTACACTGACATGCCTTGCAAGGTGCCAACCTCTCTTCATAGAAAGTGCTGTGGTTTAGGTTGTTGATAACAACAGCCATAGCGTGGCGAGAAGTGGTGCTCGTGCATGCTCAGCATGCCTGTACTGCTCCCTTTGCTGTAAACGTGACCTTGAGCTGCCTCCGCTATTCCTCCTAATGGAAAAACTGTTAGTGCCTTTAATATTTTGATTTCCTTTTTTTTTTTTTTTAAATTTTCTGTTTCCTCTTCCTATATTCCCTTTGCATACCTGTGGTCAGCTGGTGAGCAGAACCGGGTACGGTATTCTACGGCGCAGGAGCTGATCATGAAAGAGAAGCTGTAGCATCCATGAAAACATCCCTTTTTGAGTACCACATCACTGCTTAATAGTTAACTTCTGGAAGATGAGAGGCAGCCCCGCTGGACTCCTGCTTTCCATGAAATCCTATCTGACACTTCCCTGTTTTATCTTTGTCATCCCTCTGCTAATCTTCCTCCATGCTCTAAGGAAGTGCTTCTCGTGGAGTGTCACCCGCTCGTTCGCCCGCTGAGCGGCATTTCTGTTTGAAGACTCCAAAACGAGCCGTGGGTGTTATCTGTAATCTCAGCACTTTTCCTCCCTCCCTTTCCCCATGAGCATCACCGCTGCCGCTGGCTGCCGGCTCACCGCTGTCTGGCACCTTGTGCGGGGCTGGCCGGCAGTAGCCCTCAGCTGGATGGCACACACCAGCGTTTCCTTCAGCTCTTGTCTGGTTTCTCATCCCATTCTTCTCTGTGGTGTCTGAATTCTCATCAGCGCCTGCTGAGCCAAGGCTGGTGTTTGCTGAATTAATCCAGATCACCTGAAGGGAATTTGTGATGCAGCAGTAGAACTTACTGGGAGCAAATTGCATCTCTTTACCCTCTTTGTTTTCCTTTTAAAATCCACTGTTTTGCAAGATGTATGACACATCTTCCATTGTTTTATCTGTCTGCTTCTAGCGTACTTAGGAAACACTTATCATAATTGCTATCCCAAATTTGGAGTTGAAGCAATTATAGTAAACCCATCTCTACCAGATCCCCCTCCCCCTCATTAAAGGTGACTCCTGGCAGGATCCAAGGGAGAAGAGTCAGGAGAACAATTAAATAGGAGATTTCTTCCGTGCAGAAGTCACACCACGGCAAATGCCAGCGCCAGTGGACCTTGCAGGAAGCCCTTCCCAAGGATGCACTCCAAACAAATGCATCTTTGTGGGAAAGCTGTGAGGTGTGAAGCTGGTCTGTGAGCTCTCTTAGATCCTAGACCTCTTACAAGACAGCTTTTGGATTAATAAAGACTCTCCCCTAGAACTGAATTGGCATTCACTGCTGAAGGGCTGGCACAAGGATCCTGTCTCTCTGCACATGCTGAAAGATAAGATAAGTATGAGCAGTCCGCGAGCGAAGGAGCGGGGCAGATCGCAGAAGGCTGTCTTTCAAAGTGACAAGGTTATTGATGACTTTGAGCAAGTCCAGATGTCAAACAAAAGCATCCAGTCTCTTGATTACTTGAACATGAAAAACATACTTCTGCTCGCTGCAGCTAGATGCAACTCCGTAATTAGAGACTAGTCTGAAATAAATATTTCCATATTTATTCTTCTCATTATCCCTGGGGACGAGCGTATCAGCCAGCTGAGGTGTTACTTGTTCATCACTGAGGGGTGATCTGTCCATCGCTGAGAAGTGGCAACAAACACGTTTTATGTGACCGAACCTAATACTTTGCTGCCAGAGCTAACCACACTGGAGAATCCTTTCCTAAAACAAGTCAAATTTGCTTTTTTTTTCCCTCTTGTTTGCAAGCAGATGCAGAACTGTACTCCCTGTGTTGGCTGGATATATTTCAACTGAATTTGTAGTCTTCACTGGAAGCCGTGCAAGCGGCACTGGTGCTATTTACTCTGATTTGTTTTCATGAACCTAACTTAGCTCTGGGCCCCAGGCTCACAGTGCACCGCGTTTTCCAAAACTGACCTGCATTATGTGGTTTTCTTTTTCTTCAAACCAGCTATTTTACCCTTGCTGCAGACACGTGTGATAACATAGCGTGTAGGAAAAATTCTCAGAACAAGCTCTGCACAAAGAAGAGCGGCTAGAAATATTGTTATTTTTCTTAGCTTAGTAATTTTCTGTATGGCGCGGATGGTGTTGGAGCTCTGTGTACGTATATTTAGTGAGCCCGTCTGTAAGTACGTCACGGGAATTTTGGCTGAATAAGGAATAAAGGCTTTGGCAATCTTACCCACCTTCATTTTTAGCTTGGTATGAGTGATTTCAGTGCCTCTGGGTTTTGTTTTGTTTTGTTTTGTTTTTTTTCCCCCACAGATTTTGTTTTGGTTTGGTTTTGGTTTTAACTATCATCAAACCCCAGTTTTATAACACTTTTCCCCAGTCTTTTTTGTTATTTTCTCCTTTGCTGCATTAAGATGCAATTATGTACTTTAGCTAATTGCTAGTTACTTAATGTCAAAATGCATAATGTGTCTGAAATGTCCTTTATTTTTCTCTGTCAGAATCACACATAACAGAGGAAAAAATGCAAGCTATTAAGGTTATGTCTTGTCAAGAATTTACCCAAAAAGCTAGTTTTTTCCTGATGGAACATATTTCACATTTTTGGGTACAGTGTTGTGATTACAGGCATTCAAATTATAAACTGTTTCTATTACATATTCTTAGTTCTTGAGGGACTTTACATGTAGGACTTATTTACTCAGAATTATAAATTCAGATTTGATTTGGCACATACTTAGGGGCTGATAAAGCTAGAGACATTTTTACGGACTAATGTAACTGGACAGCAGCAAGTGCCAAAAAGCATTAGGAAAATGGAAATCTGTTCTGTTTCACAGCTGAATTTACCCTTTTATAGACACTGAATATGTTTGAATATTTTATTTCAAATACATGTGAGGTAGATGGAAAAAGGCTTAAATTAATAAATGACATAATTAATGGCAGATACAATAATGGCACACCTGGTAGAAATTTTCTTCTAAAAAAAAAAGAGGTTTTATCAGTTCATGTTGGAAGACTATTATATTTTTATTTAAGAGCTCTTCAGTCACATTATTTTTGGCACATAAAAAAATTATTCTAAAAGAAAATTAGGAAATATATGGAGTCAGTATTTGGGTGAGGGAATGCTGGA
>NW_009594195.1:58511-67013 GCF_000690535.1 Cariama cristata | reverse complement strand
GGGCTATTGTGCCAAGAATACATGAAGAATAGTTTCGAGCTTAACTGGAAAAATATTAGCTCTTCATTTAAATAAAATCTGTTCTATAGTGCATGTAACAGGAGGCCAATTTAAGACTGTGAGGAAAATAACAACTTAATTCTGTCATCTTCCTCCTTTTTGGAAACATGACTTTGAACCTTGATAATGCACCACGCTAAATATTTTTGTGGAAGAACTCAGTATCTAGACTGAATATCTCAAACAACAGGCTGACCTGCACTATGGTTTGAGGAAAAACATCAGAGATGGGCAAAAAAGCATCATTAAGAGCCTGTGCACCCGTTGTTCCTCCAGCAGCATCGTGAGAGGCTGGTGTGCTCTGCTCAAGCTTTCTGTTTCAGCATCTCCATGAGGACGATGAAATTCATCCTGGTGACATGACCGAGCTGCCTCTTTAGACAATGTCTTTGATGGTTTTTATGGGTTTGGGGTGGGAAGAGGTGGCTTTGGGCTGGAGTTCAGCCTTGCAGAGGGGTTGCTTTTGAGAAGGACAGAAGCTTCTCTCTCTATGGATTAGAGTTCAGCAGCTTGTGGGACTTTGGAAAATAGAAGAATTCCCATTTCTGGCAGTTTACTTCCTACCAGCTGTTAAATCTGACCCTCACGAAGACTGTAGGTCTGGCAACAGGCAGGTTTTTTTATGTTCTTTGACTTAGTTGCTGTAGAGAAAGTGCAGTCCCTCAGAGAAGATCTGTTCAATTCTGTGGCGTAATAAAAAATTACAGGAAATCTTCAGAATTTGGCATTCCACAGCTTTTTCCATCTGAATTACTAGTCCATGAAAATTTTAATGAGCACCCTACCTAAAAACATAACCCAAATTAAAGTACACAGAGAGTATATTGTGCTTCATACTTCCCTCCATTCAGCTGTACAATATTTGCTAATTTTGATGTTTGGCATGAGAAGATGATAATAAAATCTAGTTTTGTCTATAGCTTTCTGTTATAGCCGCTATGTAGAGGAATTATTGAAAGTACAGCTAAGTAGTAATATGAGAGAAAATACTAAAAATATTCACAGATCTTGCAATTTGCCTCCTCCACTTGGCTTCCTCTCATTAAATGTGCCAGCAGGACTGTTTCTGTCCCCTCTTCAGTTCCACGATCTCTAACCGCAGAGAGGAGCCATCCACGCAGGGTATGATGAACCCCTGGTCTGTAGGGACATATTTCAAGGCTGTTGTGTCCTGGGCATGGTGCATGCAGCACCCTCCCGGCTGCGAAAGGGTCGGAAAGGTCCTGGGACCTCTCAAACCTCCCTGCAAAGTACTTGGCCAACCCAGTCCACCGCAGGACAGGGTCAGCCCACCACGGGCTCCGGCTCCTGTCCTGAACCGTCCTGTTTAATGTTGACGTTTTACAGCGAGACTTTGGCCAGACAAGTTCCACTGAAGCCCACATCTGGGCCAGGTTTAGGAAGATGATGACTCCACGTTCAATGGAATAAAGGGTAACGATTAAATAAATAACACACAGCTTCAATTTCTTTAATTTTGTACAATTGAAAATTTGTAGGATTGAAAATTTGTGGGATTGAAAAATCCCACAAAATATTACTTCATGAGACCAACATATGCACTTTGTCATGGACAGTCAAGTAGGATTTAGTTAAAATAACCAGAAAAGGAAAAAATCTAGCAGCCTGCTTCTCTGGTCCGAATGGCTCTCCCTGCCGTACCTATGGCTGTCTTCTCTGTTTTCCTTATCTTACTTCTTTTTCTTTCAGGCTTGGCATGCCCCCAAAGTGTGTTTGTAGTTTCTCTGCCTACCTTTCCTCTATTTCACTTGAGCTCTCATCTTGTCCTCCACAGCTTATTTTCTATTTCCGAGCTCTTTTTCTTCCTGTCTGTTTTACTTTCTCATTAAACTTGTCTTGGCTCTCTCCAGACTGACCCGGCATGTTTGGTTGGCAGGGTACATTTCACTATGCTGCTTTTCGTCTGCTTGAAGTACAAAAATATTGATATTTACAGAGCTGCTTGTAAAAATCAATATTGCACTAGGCAGAGCAGAACAGCTGCTGTGTTGTAAAGCCAGTCCTGTCAGCCTCGAAAACTGATAGGGTTTTAAGAAATCAGGAAAAGAGTGAGCAAACCTATGTTTATGGGAGTTTGGTCTGAAAGCACTGCAGTAGCATGATGCGATTTCTTGTCTTGCTTGCAAAGAGATGTGTTCATTGCGAAAATAAAGCATTATACAGGCATCTTTTTTGGCTAATGCTGGAACATCAGTACTTGTCACCTTCAGTTCAAACTTCCACAGTATATATTCTCTTGAAATTGTGGATATTAACTCTCTGGTAATTCACACAGGAGAAAATATTGGTAAATTAATTAGCTCATAGATAAATCTGGTAGTAGCTACTTCTTTGCTTCAAAGAGTAAAAATTTTCACTTTTACTATTTTGAAAGCAGGAATATTGGCTCTTACAGAGCACATCTGGACCCTGGACTATCAATAGTCCAAAGGCTTGTTAGTGTTATCATCAGAATAATACAAACAGCTTGGAAACCACTGGCTGAAATAATTCAAAGTGATTTTTTTTGCCAATCAGAACAAGACAATGACTGGGAGCTGCCGGCCGGTTCCCCAGGCAGTGCCAAGCCCTTTCTCCGGCTGCTGCCTTCGGAGGTCGGGAAGTTCGCCCTTTGCACTTTGGAGTACCCTGGGGATGACGAAGAAACTGAATCGGTTGGCATTCAGTTCTCAAGAAATAAGCTAGATTTTTCTGGTTGCACACAAGCTGTCTTTTGAATGTGGAAGCGAACAGACAAACCCTTTCTGCAAGTGCTGTTATCCAGTTCAGACGGGACTTTAAGCATTCGCTTGGCCCCACGCAGCCGAACAATCTCTAAACCAAACTATGTGTAGTTAAGTACCTTAATGAAGTGTAATAATGAGACTGAGATGATTTCACATGATTTTGAAATATTAAAAAGCTTAAAAATTAATCGGGGGGGAGGGCTTTTTTGCCTCTCAGCAGGGTTTCTTAAGCCATTTTCTAACTTCAGGACTCTGTTTTCAACAACTTTTTTTTTATATGCCAGAGGAGAAAAGCCAGTAGTAAAGAAAGCTGTGAACAGATACTAGTGCAAATTCCTCATGAATTTCACAGCCTTATGAACCTCTTAGCTCTAAAAAGCCTTTGGAAACTTCTTCGTCCTAGTTTTATATGACAAATGATAGTCAATTGTATCTCATGAATTTCTATTTTCCTAAGTACTAGCTTGCTGTCCACAAATGTAATTACAGTAACTTCCTTTCCTTTGGAATTTGAAAACCTTATCCATCATTTCTGTTCCTTGCAAAATGTGTTGATATTTTCAGTAGAATATAGGTTTTGGTCTTTAAGCTTAAGTTTGGTCAAAACAATAAAAAAAAATTGTCTTTCTTCCTCTTCTGTGTTATTAATAATTATCTAATTTTCTATTTTCTCCAGTAGCTCTTTTGTTATTTAGTGAGGAAATTAGTTTAGCCTTTATTTCTAAATACCATTTAATAAAACTTAGGAAGTCAACTCTAATGAAACACACAAGGGTTTCTCCGAACATCAGGAAACACTTCTTCGTAGCGAGGGTGAGCGGGCACTGGCACAGGTTGCTCAGGGAGGTGGTGGAGTCTCCATCCCTGGAGGTGGCCAGAACCCAGCTGGGCATGGTCCTGGGCCACCTGCCCTAGGGGTCAGACCAGATGAGCTCCAGAGCTCCCTGCCAACCCCAACCAGTCACTCGTTCTGTGAAGCTGCTTTACGAGATTTTTAGCTCATAAGGACATCAGCGGTGGATGAGAGCAGAGTCCTATTAGTAGAAGGTAGTAGAAACTTGATTACTAACTTCAGTGATGTTGATTTTTCCAATTTATTTTAACAAAAGGCTTTATGACAGGAGCTAAGAATTTACATGGACAATGATTCATTTATGTTTCATCCATATGGGAAAAGGTTGATTGTTGATGAAACATGCTTTTTTTTCCCATTCATATCGTAGAATTTAAAAGGGGAGTGAGAGCCTGGCCCCTGAGCAGATCGTTAGTAATTACTAGTATCACAGTTTATATAAAATTCAACCTTCATAATTTCCTAAATAAGTCCGTATTTCTACACTTGAAGCTGCCTTAGGGAAGCTTGAACTAAGACATCATTTTTTTTCATAATTTTTCTGAAATATCTATATTCAGGGATAGGTACTTCTTGCTCATTCGAGATACTTTATGAAAATTAGATGAAAGTGCTCTAGCCACACTTTCCAGTCTACATTATGAAAATATGCTTTATATAGAACCATTCCTTTAGGAATCAAGTCTTTAAAGTAATAGAAACTTTTTTAGCTTTTTGCCTTTCTAGACATGCCGTTGCCTTGTGGTTCGATCTTGTTAACCCAAGAGCCTTTCTGAGATGTTTCACTAATTCCCTTGATTAATGTCTATAAAATTTGTTTGCAACTGTAAAATATTTGCTGCAAAATCTAAGTACTTCAAAAAATCTTAAATATTCACCAGTATGTGCTCCCTTATTCTCTATGAAGCCTCCACAACTGGGATTTTTAAAGCCTGAAGCAACTTGAATGTCTGAAGTCTGATTAATTCCTCTCTATCCAAGGGATACACTCGGTAGCTGGCATATTACTGTCAAGGAGCTCTGTGTTTGGTACTTAAAAGGAAGATTTCTTATGTCCTTAGTTAGACTTCTAAAAGTAAGTGGTGACAGTAGAGCCTGGCAAGCTCGGAAGCGCTGCGGGAACTACCGGCTCCATCAATAAATGCCAGGAATGAATGAGATGTGCCTCCACATAGTACACAGATTTTTCTTTAACTGGATGTATGAAGGACCAATGCAAAGCTTGTGTTTTCTAGGTCAGGATTAAGATGAGGATTCTTGGTGGACTCATGTGGCACTTCTGGAGCACATAATTTGAATAATTATTATGAATTCTAAATGTCCTTAAATTAAAGAAAGAACAGTTAAAATGTAGGTAATAGTTAAGCACTGTAAAAATGCTACCATACGTTTGGAAATGGCTTCTCTGATTTGTTCATATTTTCTCCTTTCTATTTGGACCTATTCTATCCATCCACTTTATTCTTTTTTTCTGATAAATGACCATGCTGTACACGATGGAGCTATCTTCTGTCTAATAACTCTAATGCATTATTCCAGTGATTTCCATTCATTGGTCACTCAATATTGTTGACGAAGGATTGCTTAGATTTTTATAGTCTTAAGTACTTGCTAAGAACAGAGTCACTTTGGAATCATCATGGAGTTACAGTTCCTGTTGTAGTAAGAAGCACAGGTTAGGTATGAGACATAATGTGGCCCTCTACAGCAAAAGAAATTTAGGAAGTTTTGGGTTGTTTTCTTTATTTTCCCTTTTTCTCTGTTGATCTTTGAGTCTTGAGAGAGAAGAAGGATGATGGAGGAGCCATCTCTTTGTGTCCACTAACATGACCCTTTGGACACTAGCCGCAATATCTTCTGATATCTTCCTTATACTTTACATAGAAATCCAGTAACATAACATGAGAATGGAAGGACACTTACATTATCATAATCTCTCCTATTTCAGAAAATAGGTGCTTGGAAGAAGTCTGGTAGTAAAAATAGAGAGATCTAGCACTGGCTGTCGAATGTGTAGCAATACTTTCAAGAAGGCTGTGGGCATATGTCACTGCAGCCTTGTTGGGTATTAGATGGGCATAAAAAGAAGATCTGGACGGTCCGGAGCAAGTTGGCCCAGTGTTGAAGTCACCCTGCTCTGAGCAGCAGGGTGCTCTGAGGAGCTCCAGTCCCCGCCAGCCCAAGGTGCTCTCTGGCTCTGCCACTTCTGTGGTTCTGTGATCGCTACGTAACACACGCTGTTCATAGGGCAGCTTCAGGCAGGTGCCTGCAACCAAAGGAGATTGCTCATATCGGCAAAACTCTGTTTTCTCCCTCTTGCTTGGGGTTGCCCACTCTTCCCCTCTTGCCTTACATTGTGTTGCACGAGCGCTGCTTCTGCTTCAGCTGGCTCCGCAGCGAGAACTGGACGGGTCCACATACTTACCCTTTGCTCCTTGCCAGCTTTCACCACCCCCTTTTTAACTCTAGAAGTGCCCTTGGACCTCTCTGCAGCCATCCTTTGCCTTTTGCCCATGGCCCACCCTGTAAGTTTTGAGTGCCAGGGAAGGCAGCATCTCTTCCCTTTGCAGAGCACCTGCAGGTAGCTGGTGTGAGAAGTTGAGTGGGTCTCAGCCAAGCAGCTGCCAAGTCTGATGGGCTGGCATGGCTAAGGGAGCTGAATGGGAATTGCTTCCAAAACCAGTTTAAATTATGAACTGGCAGAGTTCTCTGCAGAAAACTCCTGGAAATGGAGAATCCACTGCTCCCTTTGGCTTGAAAGGGCTTTTAATTTGTGAGAAAGGCAGGCAAATACTACTGTTTTAGTGGAAATGGGTGACAGGAGGAAATAAAGTTTTGTGACTGTTTGGGTAAAGAAGTTTGACATTTGTATGGTTTTGTGCAGAGAAAAGTTTTTGATGTGCTGGTGCTATTTGAGAATTTGTGGAATTGCATTTTAAATTATTTGTCAAGGGCACCTAGAGTCTTAGAAATGTATTATTTTATGTTTTATAGGTTGAAATCTAAATAAATAAATGTGGTTGAGAGCTCAAATGACTGTCTGCACAGTGTGTAACAGCAGTTAAAACACTTTGGTGCATTAAAAGTATGGAATATATTACAGCAGCATATTGAACAATGGTACATCTCATCTGGAGAGACACATTCAATTTTGTTTGCCTACCCTAAGCTATAATTAAGATTGACAAGGTTATCCTGAGAAGGAGAATAAATATTACAGGAATTTTAGATATGTTGACACATGACTAAAGAACTATAAGAAATTAAATTTCTGGACAACAAATATGAACGCAATTAAGACGAGGCTACTTCAGAAAATGTAGGGAATATTAGTGAAGAAATACTTGGACTCTAAGCTCTTCAGCTAATTTTTGTGCCAGTTTGGTGGGGTCTTTGTTCGGCGGTTCCTGCAGCAGGGCAGGGTCCTGCTGAGCGGCCCCCAATGCCAATACCAGTAGCAGCAACAATGGAACTGGTGTCAACTGGGACGGGAGAGCAAATAGACAAGTGCTGTGAATAGGTTGCAGAAGGGCTGGATTTTTTTATTTGTTGCTCTCAACAAGAAAGAGCACTTTTCGGTCAAAAAGTGTTACTATTATAACTATTTCTGTTACGAATACTTAGGTGTTTGCAGCTGCCTCCCTGCCTGCCCTACTGGGAGGCGTTTGGCCACCCCACGGCCATGCACATGCGGAAGGGTGTCCCAGAGCCCGTTGCCGGTCCTGCTGGCACCACGGTCAAGCAGGCACAGTGACTGATAATTGTGGGATAAATTATTCTCCAGCTGTAGCAATTTCAATCTCTGCTCCTCCTGATACTCTCTCAGCAGAGCAATATGTTTTATGTTCTTTTTTGCATTAGCCACCTCTGCAGCCGTGATAGGGATTCCCCAGACTTCTGTGGCAGGTATTCCCAGGTGCACGCACACGGGCTGATGCTGCTCAGCCTTTTAGACAGCGGCCGGCACTTGTCAGAAGAAAGTGGAAATGTAGCTCCCCATATAACTACAGCTTTTCTTTTTCTCATCTGCTCCTACTTGTCTCCCTAGCTTATCTGCTGCTTCCTTTTTCTGAACATAGCCAGTATCACAGACTAAGTCTTTCATTCTTCTTTCCCCCTGGGGCTAACTACCTACATCCTATTTTAAGATCTATTTTCAGCTCACTCTAGCAATTAACATGCGATACTGCAATAAGTCTGGGTAGCAAAATTATTGGGTCATTTCACTGAAAGGTCCATTACAGATAAATATGCAATCTGGCATCTGTGGTGGCGTGCAAAGTCAGCCCCCCATTATCCTCCAGTACAGGGATAGCCATAAGCACACTTCTATACACACAAACCGAATTTGTATTAAGAATGCTGGAAATAATTACGTCAAATTCTTCTCTGTGTATAAACACAGGGCTTTCACTGGAGTTAATTTGAGCTGAGTAGGGATAAGAGTTAAAAGTGAGGTCCTTATTTCTTACAGTGGTCTGCAAATATGTAATTTATGTGCGATTATGTACATAAATTCTCTGCCTTCTACTAACAAAACCAACAAAGGTCAAGCATGCTTACTGTTAAAAACTATAAGAATTCAATTCTCCGATCTTTTTGCAAGTGATGCCACCCCTTTAAATTGATAATGTAAATCTTTGTAATCAGGCCCATCGATTTTATTCCCACAATATGTGCAAATTTATTGTCAGCATGTGTCAGCGTCCCATCAACACTTACACTTCCCTCCCATCCAACATGTGCAGTGATTTGGAGTGGTTGTCACTTGGAGAGTGAAAGCAGGAGGATGTGAAGTGAGGTTTAATCCTCTCCCACATGGTCCCTGGGCTGGACCGAGCC
>NW_009594195.1:51859-58499 GCF_000690535.1 Cariama cristata | reverse complement strand
GGCAGGACGGCCGCCAGCCTCCCCTCCTTCTGCAGTCGGGTCCAGCTCAAACGCTGGAACAGAGCCGCTCCTGAGTTTGATTATCCTGTCAAAATAATAGCATGGGTTCCCTGAGACACAATTCTGCCGCTCTGCATTTCATGTTTTGGGTCTCGTCCTCTTATTCATCAGTTTTCCTACAGACTCCTCCCTGTAACTGAACCAGGGGTTTTGGGGAAATGGGGTTAACTTACCTTTGTGCCTACAGAAGTCAAGAAAGCTCTGAAATTTTCAAGATAGCAGTCTTTTTTGATTAATCAGATTTTAAATAGTATTTATTTCTTTATTTTGTAAATGAAAAAAACCCCAACCTTATTGCAGATACCTCTATATTATCACAGTGAAGTTAACAAAGATTTTGATCTCTGGAAAACAACAGTTATCTAGCAGAGCACCATCATGAAAATCTATATAGCTAAATGAAAATAAATTTTATATATGGTAGTAATAGGTGGGTTTGGTCCTTTTTCTTGATGTTTTCTTATCCTTTTAGGCAAAAAAAGGTACAGTATTCAGGATATGACCACCCATCGCTTCACTCCCATACGAGTTTGAAGATAACTATGGTAGCTTTTAAGTCGCCAGCTTCGACAGTGGTGGCAAGTTCGCTGTGGGAGCGTGGAGCTCGGCACAGGCAAATTTACCCCGTTTCAGAAAAGGGATGATTTTCCCCAGGGGGTTGTGCGGTGCCGTGCCTGGGATGGCCACCCTCCCAGTCCAAAGCTCCCTCGGGTGCCCCGACACTCCACGGCGCTGGGGCAGCAGCACAGACCTCTCCCCACTCACTTTCTCTTCATACCCTCTTTCTTAATAAGCCAGTAAATTTCAGCTCATTATCTCTCCTGTGTTATAAATCAGACTAAATTGTCAATATTTGCCTAGTTACCTTAAAAAAGAAACTGTATTTTAAAATTTTGTGATGAAGATATGATTTTAAGATAAGGAAAAGAGGTTAATGCCTGTGTGTGTTCTTTATGGAAAGTTGTTTTATTCTGGAGTTGCAGATACTGCTTATGAGAGACAAGCTGATTAATCTGTTGTACGTGGTTCTCAAAGATTAATAACCTCATTCTGATTATGCTATTTATGGTGCAACTCAAATGTTTGGCTTTTTTTAAATACTGCAAAGATGTAGAGCAAATGTTTTCCAACCATCCCAGATCACCTCCTAGACTGACTATACCCCACCTGCTCTTGGAATAGTTGTTTAAAAACTTTTATTGATTTCTAGTGCACTCAGCAACAGTACTAACCGCGCTAACATGCGTAGGTAGATACGTTATTGCCTATAGGGATCTGGTTTTTCCCTTGCTCTTTTTACTCCATTGCTGGAGTAAAATCTTTGACCCTAGTTCTTCTATAAAAATATGTTTTCTTATAATGTATTGTTTATAATAGGGTAAAGTCTTTGTTCCTATTCAGTACTTGTCAAAGCAAAACCGTTAGCTGATGCAGGTCTCCCAGAGGATGAGTTACTATGTGGGGATAATGTTGGTGCTTTTCCCACACCCTTGTATACCTGAGGACAGCCATTCCTCACGGGTTCTGTGTCGGAGTATTTGTGCCTTATTGCGGCTGCTGTATTAATGAAACCAACAACAAAAAAAAGAAACCCAAAAATCCAAAAATTACTCAAGGCGGGTGAGCAGCTGAAACCTCTCTAAGCTCTCTGGCAAGCAGCATTTAAAGCATTTGTCTGGGAGGGAGTAGGAAAGGTGGATTAGCGACCATAGGAAACATAGTTGTTTTTAATGAAGTCAGTCTTTGCCAATGCCATGGTGAGGTTCCACCTACAGTTTCAATTATTTCTGCCCAAAACGCGGTCAGGTTTGGGGTTGGTTGGTTTGATTTCTTCCCTTTCCCAGCACTCTGAATTCAGCTTACCTCTGAGAGTCAAGTAAAATTCTTTCCGGTTACAATAAATAAATTTTAAAAGGTAGCTGTTTTTTATGTTCTGCAGGGCTATAACCCCCTGGCATTCAGCAAACGCTTCTGTTCGCACACCCGGGGTGCAGCAGAGCTGTGCTGGCTGACCGACGCTTGCCTGGCTCAAGCAACTGGAGAAGGGAACATATTTTTGCCATTAATTTAAATATACACTGGTAAATAGCTGGGTTTCTGTGGGGTTAATTATTAAGCAAGATAATGCTACTGTACAGTTCTTTTCAGAGCAGTATCCCCATTTCTCATCCGCGTTGTTCAAACCCATCGAGAATCGACCGGGTTAGGGGGGTTCAGAGGATAGTTAGACGACCTAACTCATCCTGCCTGTGACCTCTTGTGTTGCAGTTCAGTAATCGCCTCTCCATCGTTGGCAGTGTGTTACCCTTTCACGTTTGTGCTTTGGCCGTAATTGATTTTAGCCTTCATTTAAACACCTTTCTGAAAAGGCATATGAATCATACATGTTTCTGTTTAATGATTATATAGTGATGGATATAGGGAATATTTAGTGACACAGTTACTGAACTAGTTGTCATTTTACATATACATACTCATATGTAATGATACAGTTGTATAAACTGGGTAGTCATACAGTGATTGTATAGCAGATAATTTTATTTTGCTTTGCATAACGCCGTATTGATTGGAGTGGAGAAGGGTAGGACACAGGAGGTGCAATTATTCAGCTAACCAATCTACTTATTTATTGTGGATTTTTTTCTGTGCATTTTTCCATGCATTGATTCATTTTATAAAAGTCTATTTGTTCTGATGTGAAATTGCTAGCTTTCAAAAGACGTGAGTCTATCTTTCCACCTCTTTTACAAGTAAAATGAACAGGCAACATATTTTGAACAAAAATAAGAAGGCTGGATATTTTTTTCAAAGGGAAAACATAAAGAGAAAAGAAAAAAGGAATCCCCACTAGTTGTTACTGTTAAAAAGCTTGTTTATAGGTGAAGTGCTAAAGGAAACTATGCGAGAACGGTTCCTTGTTACACACAGGTTATGCAAACGTTGACAGGCTGTATCAAACTTTGCCTGAGAGCAGTCACACAAACTAGCGTCATCTCTGAGGAGATTCAAATGGCACAAATGGATTTCCCAGTAGTTATAAAAATAGTCACATATAGGTAGTCAGTGAAGGTTTGTTTGGATAGGTTGCTCATCTTTCCTCTGTGCACACTATCACTTATTTATTTAGAAAACAACCTGGGCTGAGAAATGCCATTTTTCTGCACCCAATAAGGGGTAAATTTAATTCCTCTGAAATTAAATGAAAACTGAAACTTCTCCTCTAGACTCCCTTTCCCATGAAAGGCGGGACCAGGCTATCTTTTGGCGTCCCTTCCAACCTGGGCTGTTTTATGATTCTGTGAAATGACTTACGGCGTCACTGTTTACAGGGGTTCAGGACGATGCTGTAAGACAGGCATCAGTCCAAGGACCTGATTCTGCACATAGGCGTCAGGCAGTGTAGTGTTCAGGTGATGGGTTTCACTGTCCCCGTAGGCAAGGTTGCTGTAGATCTGGGGTGAAATCCTTGCTGAAGTCAACTGGAGCCTAGGAAGACAGGAAGAAAGATTGCACCTTTTGTTATTTCTCTTCCAGCAGAAGAGTGATGCAAGTCTGGTTTTCCCATGTGCAGGAGTTCCAGACGGTGCCAATGCGATGCTGCCCGCTCCAGTCTTTGTCAGGGTTTTGGTTTAGAGCAGTCCAGGTGAACAACTGCATATTTAAAAGTAATCATCATTCACATCTGCTAAAATCCTTTGCTATATATTGCATCACCATTTCAAAGACGGGATTTGAATACAGCCAGCGCAATGTAATTATTTACTGTGTGTCCCAGCCGCACGTATCTCACAGAGCAGACCTATGGCATACACAGACATAGACAAGTCGTGTTTTGAGCTGCTTTCCTTAAAGCTAGTCGAATGCGAGGTAGTTTCCACTTGATTCTTTTTATGTTATAAATAAGGATCCGCAGCAACAATTACAAGCAGACAAAAATGTGGCTACGTGCCCGTTCGGTGGATGTGCTCTAGGACCAGCTCTGCAATAGAGTGGAAGATAGTGGGAGATTTTTGCAGAAAAATCAGCATGTCAGAATCAATACCTGTGATTACCCCGCAGTAACTACGCTTAATGGTTGTGGGCCATGTTCTTCAGCTGGATTACGGAGGCAAGCGTGTGAGTGTCTGCTGTGAGAAGATAAAGAGCACCAGTTGAGTGGAGATGGCGGTTTTGCTAAGTAATCGACTTCCTTGGCTGCCTTCTGTAAAGAGCTGAATTCCTCTGGTAAAATTTCTTTTCACAATGAGTGAGTCAAGTGGAAATACAGCATGAGGAAGGAGAATAGGCTTCTAAGGTGCTCAAAAAAAATGTTCATCCTATTAGCAGTACAGGGACAAAAAATAACAAGTCCAGGCACAACATTTGAAGATGTATAATATATTTAAGACATCCTCTCAGATTTATAATAACCCATTTAAGTCTTAAACTCGTTCCGGTTTAAAAGACACCCATAGGCCAGTTTTTATTGTTTTAATTCATGTGTGACAGTGGAGATCTTCCCATTGCTGTTAGTCTTCTTTGCTGTCCATGTTGGTCAGGTCCGGCATCCTGCATGTACACATGGCAACATATCGATGTGGGTCTCAACCCAAAGATACAGAAAATGCTGCTTTTGTTGAGATAATTGAAGCGCACAGTATTGTCCTTATATTTTGCACTAAATTAAGCATGGGAAGACACTGTTTCCGATTATATGTGGTATTCTTCTATAGAAACTAGAAAACTAAGCCCCACATGAGCCAAGAACTCAGTCAAGTTTATTATCTTCAGGTGATTTCAAAGCCTTTCGTTGTAATATGCCATTCTAAAAGCAAACACTTTGTCTGAATCTTTTCCATTACCTTGCACGGTAAGACTTACTTAAGTCTTAAATGGGAGCAATATAGAAGGGATTGGATCCAGGATATATCCTTCAAATAGTGGAAATTCAGAATATGTGAAATGAAATACGAATACATCAAATTCTTTGGAAGACCACTGTGGCGAAGCATGTCCTTTATCTGCTTTTTCCTCTCTTCTCCGCTGGTACTAGTACATAAGCAGAGAGACCAAGACCGCCAAGAGGGATCTGTCAAATGCAAGACGCCTTGGAGTGGTTATCTAAAATTATTCCGTTAGATGCTATTACAAAATACTTGAGACATCGATGCGCTGTGTGAGATGCGAAGGTTCCCACCCCATGGCAGTCCCCAGTACAGCTGAGGGCCACCGTGGAGCAACCCCTTTGCATTTCAGTCGAGATGTGCAGATTTTGTTCCCGGAAAGCTCCGGTGGGGACTGGATGGATTTTACAGTCCATTCGAGCGATAAACACAGCCCAGCATCAGCAGAAGTGTTTCCAGAGCCGTGAGTTCTTTTCCTGAGGTATAGCTCGTTTTCTTGCTGCACCAGCACCGTAGAAGGACCGTGAGAGAAAGTCATCGGGGGGACGGGGGACGGACGGTGAGAGCCTGCCGTGACCCCTCGCAGGTGCTGCGCTGGTGGGGTGGCCTGGAGGGGCTGCACCACTCCCAGATCTCCTCCCGGGGAGAAGTTTAATAATATTATTAATAACGTATTAGTAGTGGTACTATGGAGCAAACAGCTGTGAGGCTCATCCAAAAATCTGGCTATTGCTGGCATCTGCACTGAGACATCTATGTGCCAAGTTCGTGTACTTACATTGGCCAGCACAGCTCCGTCTATAACCTTTTCTTCCTCTTTTAAATAAAAAGGTCATTCTTATTTCTCCTGAAAGATTCGTTATAGTGAAGGACTGCAGCACAATTAAATTTGCCTTTTTTTTTTATTTATTAATAATATTCCAAATAGTAGTGTATCAGCAAAAGAAATGTTCCAGGAGATAAGCACAGATGAAATCATATATCAGCCCTAGTAGAAGTCATATGAATTGAGTTATTTAGTTATTAGTTTGGGTGGAGAATCCTATTTCATGAAAGCCTTTGAGATTTTTAAATTTTATTTTCATTCTGCAGAGGGATGAAGATAACTTCTCAAATATTTTCACAAAAATGGAATTGCTGAAATGGCCTTGTCTGCCAGCTGCACTTTCCCAAATGTATTACATACTGACCTGAGACGCGGTACACCTCCGCGTAATCTCCGTTCTGCCTGACAAGGAGCAAAGATCTCAGTCATAGATCATTCTGAGTTTGGAGTAGGAACTAAACCTGGGTCTAAGGTAATGTCAGAAACTTCAGAGAAATAGGATGCTTCTCTTGTTCTGCCTTTTGGCTTGTTTTCATCGCGATGAAATGCAGGAGTGCCTGGTCACACACAGCACACTGCCAGGCTGCAGAGAAGTTGCTGCAAGGAAATGTGTTATTTGTAAAAATGCCAAAATACATTACAGAATACCAGAGTATTTTCATTCGGATTTTTGTGTAAGTTTTAACATATTTGCTTCATTTTAAAAAGCAAGGGAGTACTCAAATTCTTCCAAACACAGAAATACCGCCCCACTGCACCCATCTGCCAGCCTAGGCAAGGTACAAGGTAGCAGCTCGAGGACCGAAGGGCAATAACACCGACGCCAAAATGTGCAAAGCCCTCGGCGGCATTGGTGGGGGGGGGGGTGGGG
>NW_009594195.1:41292-51828 GCF_000690535.1 Cariama cristata | reverse complement strand
CTGGTCGGGACCCCCCAGGACACAACCGTCCCAGGGCAGAGGGGGCGGCCATGGGGTGCGTGGGGCGCAGACCGTGCTGCGGCTCAGCGGAGCGGCCGATGAACAGTTGCTTTGTGCTCTCAAGTCACATAATCGGTTTCGTTTGATTTTTACTTGTTTTCTGCTTGCTTTTTTCACATGCGTTTTCTTTCTTAACAGTTACTCCTGTCTTTACTGTGCAAAGAAACACAAATCAAAACAAAACCAAATTAAATGTATGAGGGTCTAATCAGTAGCCACACTGGCAGAAATATTTGAGATGGTGCTCATGAAATACTTCTCCCCAGGGAACAGGAGGCTGGACCCAGTTGGCCTCTACTGCAATCAGTGAAAAAGCTTATTCACACCAGCAAGCGGAGGTTTGATCTTTCTCCATCCCTGTCTTCATCCTCAGTGTTTACCGCTTGGTGCTGGGTGGCTGTGGGAAGAGGCGAGCCCCCAGAAACGGGGCTCACGGAGCTCCCCCCAGCACCGCCGCTCCCGCCTTTGCTCCTCTGCCATCAGGCCTCCTGTCCCGGAGAGGAGGGAGAAGCCCCAAAGGGGTGTTGCTGGTTTTTGTTGTCAGATAAAAGCATTTTCTGACGGTGAGTGTTGCAGAGGCAGGGCAGGTTCCCTGCAGGGCTGGGGGGTCTCTGCCCCGTTGCCCCCCACGGTGCCGCCCGCTCTCCTGCTGCAAGGGTTGATCCTCACCAGCAATGTGGAAAGAGCTCTTTTCTTTGGGCAGCACCTCGCTTACACCGTAAAGGAGCAGGCTTGCTTTTAATTATTTTGTGTGCGTGTGATGCTTTTCCATGAGAAACGATGCAAAAGTTTGTATTTGTGTTGAGAATACTCCAATAATGCATCTTTTGCAAGTGGTGGCAAAACAGTGTGTGGATACCCACCAATGCAGATGTTTGGGTGGGACTTTTGTTTTCTTTGTTTTGCATTGTTGTGTTTTCACCAAGCTTTAAAATGTTTTTGTATAACAGGCTGGTTAAACCGCAGCCTAATAACTTAGTTGCCTTGGTTAGGTGTGGAGGTAGCTCTGTGGCTGGTTATTTATTTATAAAGTTGCCATCTCTGCTATAAAAAGATTTGTAATACCCCAATAATAAATGCATTCATCACCACATCTTCTCTAATCACTACAGTTCCTGAGCTGCTATTTGGCACTCATTAGCTGAAACTCCCATTCACCTATAATTTAGGAGAAGCATACAATTATGTGTTATCACTACTTCAAGTGATTACTACACTGTATGTTTTTAAGATAATGGCATGAAACACTCCATGATGAATTACACCTCTCTAGGTAGCTTTGCTTCTGTCATTAACTCTATTATTTTACTTAAACCAACCTGGAGAGAACTGCGTTGCAGGGTTGGTATTACCTTCTCAGGGAAGAGTCCCAGGTCAATACTGATCCAACAAAGGACAAGACACAGCACACAATTATCTCCTGCTTTGTGTCCTGTCTGCTCATAGTGTGGATGTTATTATAAGGAAATCCTAAAATCCAACTTGTTTTCACTTGGAAAGAATGTGTTTTCATTAAGCCTTGTTAGTGAAAAAAAAGCCTATTCAGGAAGCACACGTGAAAGATAAAACCTGAACATTAAGAATTCCCCGGAGCCCGGGCAGGTGCAGCCTGTGCCACCGCTCTGCCTGGGGAAAGGAGAGGTGAAGTTACCGCAGCGCCGCCGTGGAGCAGGAGCACCCACACCTTTCCGTTTTTCTCTCGCTGTGTTTGATGCGGTTGATAGTTAACAGCTGAGCGGGTAGAGAGGACCTCACCGTTGCATTGATTCTGCAGGCAGACATCATAAAATCTCCCGACGTCAGGAGGCGATGCCGTAGTTAGCAGGTTCACCACGCTGCGCCATCCCGGTGGCCAAGCAGCAGAGGGGAGGCTGCAGGGTCGGGAGAAAGAGCTGAGGCAGCCAAGGAGGCCAGGGTAGCCTCCTCACCGGCAGAAAGGCAACCCCCACCCCTTGCCAAGCTGCTGGCCATGGGGTCTCTGGGCAGCGCAACCCAACAGAGCACAGATCTAGGTTTTTTTTCCCACATTTTTCTTTTATGATGTGTTTTAAACGGCTGGTACGTAGCATTTGCCCTTTGTCCCTAGCACACCTGCCTTTTGGTTCAGTCTTCCAAAACATTACGGAGGCAAGTGCAGAAAGGCAAGCAGAGCAAGCCTCTATCAAGGCGGTCGATGCAGAGGGGAGCCCGCGTTTCCTCGCCCGGCCCCACACCTCTCCCCTGGGGACCTCCCGCGGGGCCGCCTGCCGACCTCGGCTCCTTCTCCTGGGCTGGGAGCTCAGACTCAGGCGGATACTTGCGTTCGGTGTGGCGATCCTCCAGCTTTCTCCTAGACAAAGCTGGTAGGGGCTGCTCTCCGCTCCCCGGGCGCAGGCGGTGGCCCCTGCCCTCGAGCCTGTCTCGCCCTTTTCCATAATGTGCTGCGGCTGGTGTGAGCCCCGCGTCGCCGTCGTGCTGTACTCATTATCAAATTACGGCATTTATCTGGGTGTTGAGTATAAGAGCCATCCGACACTCATTATTTTATCCTGAGTGTGTGTTACTGTAATAGGCTCCCGATGTAAGCCCTCATTTTTTTGCGAGAGCTTATTGCATCAGTGAAGAAACCTTTGTTTCATTTTAGCATTAAAAATAAAGACTAATGTAACTGTTCTGAAAATGAAATAAATGCAGTTAATTAGTATCACGGCTGCTTTAATTCAGTTATGCATTTCTGGATGCTAAAATCCGTCAATAACATGCTGTGATATTGAAATTTTGGAAAGGAACACAGTATGTTCACGGACCCGATGTTTTCTCATTCTCTAAGCATGATCCTTTGCCTCGCCGTGGTCTCAGAGCTTATGTTGCTTTTTATTCCTTTAATTTGTGTTTTGATGTTGTGTGGCAAAAAAGCAGGGGGAAAAAAATTGCCATCTGGGTTGGCTTTCACCGTCAGAAGAAACAGCTGACTTATCTATTCCTATAAAATAAACCCAAACCCGATTGGCTCTTGAATTTTCGAAAACCCCTCTCCCTTAAGAAAAGTGCAAAATAATAAAGACAAAACCATGCAGTGAATTGTTCCCTTACTTTTCCGCATTAGCAATTTCTTCTTCATAATTTCTGGAAGTCAGTGTTTCTATGTCATAAATCTTTAGGAATTAATAAATATCAAATGCAGCAGCCAGCCCCTTTTTAATATTTCAAATAATATCATTAAGCTGGGAGTTACTCTCCAAAAATGAAACCAAGACTATTAGAGCCAATAATATTGTGTGATATTCTTTCTGAGCCCTCAAAGAAAAAAATAGTATGTGCTTCCGTGAAACAATTAATTAATAACTAGCAATTCTTAGCTTTATACTATGATGTTTTGTTCATTTTAATATGAAAATATATCTCTGAAAAGGGATGGGAATATTTTCCTATAAATAAAAACAATAAATGAGTTTATTGCAGTTGTGATATCAACAGTTTCTTTGTCCTGGCCAAGGAAAAAAGCCACTTCGTTGTGGCAGGAGGGAAACACACGTTGCGGTCGTGGTTGGCGGTTACGGTGAACATCAGAGGCCAGGACACCCCTGTGCAAGGGGTCTGTCGCCTGGCTTGGATGGATGGGCAGGTGTTGAGGTTGAAACCCATGGGGATGAAAGTTCAAACAGCATCAGCTGTAGAGTGACTTGCATTTAAAATCTTGTAGAAGAATAAACACTTTTGCTAGGAATTACTAATATTCCACTGATTTTCCATTTAAAATGTTTCAGGTTTAGGGTTTAATCCACAGTTTATCTGCAGACAGATTTCCTAGAATATCTTAAAGCATCTCAAGGCAGATGAGTTTAAAAAATCAAGAAGCTGGAGACCTGTAACAAAGAAGACATATTCTGCTCTCCCTCCCGGTCATTTTGTCCTGTGTTCTCTCTTTCCTTGTCTTTTGTTTCATCTGCAGGCTGGGAGGTACCTGGCAACTTTGTCATGGCCAGCTATAGAGCAGAAAATCTGATGAGTTCTCATGGTTAATAAACTATACGTCAATTCTCTGGAGCGGTGGAAGTGGCATAGGAGCAGAGCAGGGAGGTTAATTATGCTAATTACTTATGAAAATTCAGGTAGCACGTATCCCCATTTATTTCAGGCAGTTTGCCAGACAAAAAGCTCGTATTGTTATCTGCTCCTTTTGGAAAAGACCACGGGTCAGCAAATATTTACAGAATTACCTTGGTTTCTCCTTAAGTCTGCAGATCTCCAGTTCTGAGCTGCTATTTTGGAAAGCAGTGTAACGGACTGCTGGGAATGGCAGAAAATAGGGGGTAGTAGGTTTGGAGGAACGTCTTTATTTAAAGCAAGTAATTACATATAAGTGTATTGAGATGGTGCTAAATGAATTATTTGACTGCAAACACCGGGTAAAATGTCTCAGGCATGTCTAGTCCATTCAGCTTGGAAGGGGAGGAGATGCTACGACATCGTTAGCTCCTTTGCTGTCGGTGCACCAGATTAGCCTGCTTTTTCCCAAAGATGCCTTGAAGCAGAGGCTGTGGGAGGGACGAGGTGAGGCTGGAGCCTCGGTCATCCCCCCGCACCGTGCTGGGAAGAGGAAGGAAGGTTTTCCTGGAGGGATCCCCCCTGGGTAGCTCCACCTGCGAAGAGACAGGTCTCCTATGGCATCTCCTTCCTGATGCTTGGAGGGAGAAGGGCTTTGGAGACTCTCCATCCTCTATAGGAGAGACACGCCGCATCTTTCGAACCTGATGGGAAAACTTGCTCTAAAAAAGTATCTGGTACCAACTACGGTTTATGGTGCTTAAAAAGCGGAATGCACGCAGACCAAAGATCGAAGGAAAAAGGCTCGTTTGTGCCTGTTAACACCTCAGTGTATAATCAGAGCTCTTTCCGCCACTGACATGAAAAGACAAAGAACAACGGAGATGTTGGGATTTGCTGGCTACAGAGAAGGAAAACTGGTACTGGGATGGGAGGAAGGAGAAGGGGTTTGGCAGCCAGGCAGACGGAGGGGTGGTGGGAGCAGAAGCTGCGGTGGACGTGATGGAGTGGTGGGGCCAGGGCATGTGCGGAGAGAAGGCAGGGAGCTGGCGGGGGGGTTCATAGGGGAACAAAGCAGAGTTTGGAGTGTTTGCAAGAGCTACATTAAATGCCACAAAGTTCCTAAATGTTTGCTGTCAACTGGTGGCTGCATAGAGAGAAAGAAACTGAAATTTTTATTCGATCCTTTCGCACCGCTTTTCTTTAACCCCGACTCCTCTGGTGTCGTCTCAGAAATGCAGCACAGAAGAATTCCGGGTGGGTTCGGTGTTTGCTGTGAGCAGGAGCGGGCAGGCGGCTCAGCACCGGGGGTGGGTTGGCGCTGGAAAGGTGCACGTTCACGTCAAGAAACCTCATCACATCTCGGCTGAGCGCTGTTGTCCTTCTCCAAGCAGAAAGCATTTTTAAAGGTAGATCTAAGGACTTGGACATACAGTGGAGACGCCAGGCAAAGCCAAGCGAGTTATTTATTTTAGGTCTGTTTTGGCTGCTGTGAGACAGAGTTTTGGGCTTCTGATTTTAAAGTCTGTTTTGAAACAACTCCTTGTCTCCCCTGTTCTACATAACTCCTGTTTATCAGATTTTCCAGAAACCGTCTGTGCAGATTTCTGTCCCATTCCCAACAGAGCAGTCTCCCTCTGCAGGATAATTAAACATTTGCATGTTTCATAAATAAATAGTGTTACTTCTGGGGTGGGAAGAGTGTGCCTAAGATTAAGATTTTTGCACTCTACTAAATCTTTCTTATTATTAGCATCCTGTATGCCTTGCTTCCTGGGTGCAACTCCTCTATAATAATTAATGCTTGCTACACTTCAGAGATAATTTAGCTCCAGCGATGGCAGCTGAGTGCTGGCCAAGTCTGCTCCCTGAGCGAGCTCCTGGTCCTTGGGTTCACTCTTCCAGGCCTGGCAGCAGCTACACAGGGGAACCCCCTGAGAAAACGGTGAAATTGTGGCTGTGGTGTCTTTACACTTTGGATACACGGGGCTTGTGCCGGCACACGTGCTGTTGGGGGCTGCTGGGGGGGATCTCCAGCCTCGGGCACGGAGGCAACCGGCGCTTGGCGTGTCCCAGCCCTGTCACCGGCCATCGATGCATCAGCTCCCCGATGGTCTGAGACTGTCCTGTAAATAAAATTTAAAAAATAAGCTGTGATGGTAATAAGCAGCTGTGCAATTTTTATGCAGGTTTCCATGCTTTGAACTATAGTAGACATGAAAACTGACTTTGATCACAAAAGTAAAAGGACGACCTATAATTGCACCTGAGTTTTTTTTATTATTCAGAGAAGTTTCCTTAGCCTAACAAATTTTTAAGATGCTATTTGTAAAAATCCATGGAGAAGCCAGGGAAGACATTTATCAGATCATCAGTAAAAGGACTTTGTGAAAGTTCTTAGCAGGTTTCTGGTGTGATTTTCTGGTTTTGGAGGTTGGATGTGTCATTTTATGTTCTGAGTTTCTGGGTGTTTTTCTAGGCTGAACCCCGACCCTCATGTTTCTCTGTCCCCTTGCTGCTTAGCTCAAAGTCAATCTCCTTTAAAGCAGAAAGATTTTAGCAACACTGTTTTTTGCAAAGGTTTTCTATGTTCTGAGGAAAGTGGCTATAACTCAATGCCAAAACCAATTTCACTGGAAAAAAAGATGCTGTAGTAAGCAATAACAACTCTGTTAAGTGCTTCACATCTGCTTTGGTGAACACTCACCCACTGCAGGGTGATGGAAAGGGGATGCTGTCATCCCTTGTGGGCGTTACAGACAGCTCCTCCAGCACCCAAAGTACCAGTTATATAAAACCGTAAAAACTTTCAAGTCAATTTCTTCCAGCTTTTCAGGGAAAAGAAAGGATTCCAGGACTTTCTGTAAATGACTTGGAACTTTTAACCTGAACTGCAACAGGATTACCGGTTTTAGAGACACAGCCTACGCAGAAATGAGTCATGTTCTGACCTGGAATGTGTGTCTTACCATTTGGGGGATGTGTTTGATGGTGGAAGCGTCTCACAGTATGTCACTTGGTGTCTCCTCTAAGTCAAAGACGTATTTTGAACGACTCTGCAGCTGGGCAGTGCAGAAGCCCCCGATGGCATTTCCCAGCCGGCCGGCTCTGCCGCGGCTCCTCGTGCTCACCTCCCATGACCCCACCTGCGGAGGGAGCGGGGCAGAAACGGATGAGGTGGGAGCACTACATGGAAGCCCACGGGGCTGAATGGCTGTATTTAAAGGGTTGAATTTATATACAGAGTTATAAGACAGTTTTTAACTTACTTATCCTTTTAGCTTTGCAATCTGGGTAGAGTAAGTGGTTGCCCAAGAAGTGAGGATAATGGCAGCTTTTGGTCCTACTCGAATGAAGACTTTTTTCATTTTAAGTACTGCCCAAGTACTATCCAGGTGTAACTCCAGAGAGTGTATTGAAGGCTGTTTGGAGATTGGCATATGTCAAATATTCATGTGATGTATGGAACACGGGGAAGCTTTGTGTGCAATCGCATGTGGTTTGTTTCAAGGGCAGAGAGGTGGGAGCTCCAACCCTGGCTGCACTACGAAGGCTCTTGTAAAAATAGACGTGTGCAGTTTTAATTAAGCGACTCAGAACTGTTTTTTACAAAGATTAATAGGTCTATGTTTTAATTATGGGGAAATAATAGGCTAGAGAGCTAGGAAAGTGGGAGGTATCAAAAAGAGAGGATTAAAAACTTTAAGGAAGATGGGTGAGACTATATTTTTCTGTACTTACAAATTACAGAAGATCATCCCCATTAATAATGATCGGAAAAATAATAACATACCTTCAGCCGTATATGACAGTTAACATTAAAATCTATTTTTTATGCTTGTTGAGTAGAGAATTTCTGATTACAATCATCAGTTAAAAAATAAATTGTTCTTTTTTCCAATCTTCTGAGTTTAAAAATAGAAGAATTATCTTCTGAGTTCAGCTATAGTTTAATCAATACTTTTCCAAGCAATATAAAGGTAAAAAGAGCAAAAGTTGCTTTTATTTAATGATTGCTATGCTTTCTTTAATTGTGCTACAGTGTTATTATTACCTTCTAAAAATAATTGGTCCTATGCATAGATTTAAAAAATTACATTGTAGACAATTCTGCCATGATGTGCAGGAAGTTCAAATATAAACAAGATTTAAGGAAAGAGAGGAAAGGGGGAAGAGAGGGAAGGTGACTGATATTTGAAGTTTCTACTGGTTGTCATGTTTTCAGTAAATTATTTCCCATACATTACTGTAAGAAATGTTTTACTGTTGGACTGTAATAAACATCAGCTTGCTTTGGCTTGAACTGTCTGCCAGTGATCGGTGGTGATGGACCACAGCTCCCGCAGTCCTGGTGCTGACCTCTGGCAGGAGCAACTGTGCACCTTCAGTAATGTGATCCCACAGGGATTTGTCTGTGCTGATCTAGAAAAGTGCATTGACCCGGCGTCATTCAGTGTATTTATGGCACTTAAAAATAGGTGCAGTTGAAGAAGAGTTGGGCTCTTGGCTTGAGGCTTACGGTCACGCTGAGGGAACTGCAGCGGAAGGCTGCCAAACCTTCATAGGTTCACATGAGATCAAAACTCCCTTCTCAGGTTTGCTGAAAACTTGTGTTTAATTTCCCTGAAATGTTTGGAAGACTTAATGGGCAAATAGTTCTAGAGTGCAAACCCAAATTTTAAGTTTTTATTAAAACTTAGCTTGGTGACTCCTGTTTTAGGATTCATAACATATTTTACTTAGTGTAGACTGCTGCGGTCTTTCGGAAATAGAGTTTCTTATGGAGGACTTTGGTCAGCGTTGTCCTGTGCACGTGCACCCAAGGCGCTGAGCATGGGCGTAGCACCGCCAGGCTGAGCTGCACCCCGGTGCGTACACGGCGAGGGGCAGCCGCGGCACGTGGACCCGCTCCGATGGGTTCCCTGTAGTTCTCACGGGGTTGCTTTGCGAGGTCTTGTCTCTTCGTAGCTGCCTTTCCTCCCCAGTGCTCACTCGCGAGATGCCCGGGTTGTCACCAAGCGTGCCTTGGTCCCTGCTGGCGCAGAGGCGTGGAGAGGGGTATGGACGGGGGAGCACGCGTGTGCAGCGAGGCAATTCTGCTCCTTGTAGGAGCTGAACCAGGGCAGGGTTTCAGTCGACAGAGCCAACATGTTTCCAGAGATGTTCATGTTCCTGCAATGAAAATACGGAGTTATAACTTATTAACTGTAGCTTAAAAAATAATGTTAAAATACCATTCTTAATTAAAATGAACAAGTGCATCCAGAGATCAAGTATTTGAGAAATGCAATTGTAGGGAGAAACGCGGAGGTTGTGTACAAGGTCGTTGTGGTATTGCAGTCCGGGTCCACGCACACTGGTGAGATCCCGTGGGCTTGCGTGGGGTCAGTATTTCTGTTGTTCTCGGTGTTTATTCTTTGCAAATGTTCATCCATACAAAATTGATCGGTTAAGTCACACAAAATATATGTGGGAAGACTGCTCTTTCATAGAAAATTATAAAGGTATGGGGGAAAAAAAGACCAAGCCTTCATTTAAAGGGGAAAAAAATCCTTATTTGTCCTTATTTCTGTTCCTCTGCTCTGACTGCAGCGCAGCGGCATTGCCTCCGGTGACCGGCCACACACACGGGTGAATGCGTCCTCCCGGTTGCCTGCAGAATACTTTTAAGCAATAGCTGCATTTTCAGAAATGAGAAGTGATTTGCAAACAGAAAGGGATTAAATTTGTTAGATTAGAAAACATTTCTGAGATGAATCATTTGATTGCTTCTTCCAAGGAGTAAATATGCACTTTATCCATTGCAACTCATGCGCACAGTGGGAAAATACAGCGTCTTGGCTGCTGTTTAAATCGAAGGCTATCCTGTGCAAAATATTTCAGCCAAATTCTGCAATATTTTCAAATCAGTTCACTTCCACAGTGTTAGGGAGCTTCCACGAGTTTTGAGAAAATGCAGAGAAAAGACTGCGTTGGGCTATTGAAGGAGCCTGTCTGAGGTAAAATATTGAACCTGTATTCAGAGAATCTTATTTGGAATATCATTTTTAGTTTGAAGCCGACGTGCTTCCACCACACAACATGCTTCCACAGGGTCTGAAATATTTTATCCTTGTTACATTTTTAGGAATACGTTTTGTGATTTATTTTTTCATCAAACTTGAAAATCTTTCTCAACAGTTAAACATCTGTTCCACTTTTAGTCCTTGGTTTTCATGTTTTATATGGCAATTGTATACTGCATACTTTTTGTTAATTAGCGGGGTATAGAAGAAAGTTGGGTTTAGAAGGTTTTCATCTCTATCCATGATAACCATGCACCTACGAGTTCAAAAAGCAAAATTTCTTATTTATTTTAGGAAGTTATTTTGAGAAAACACCTTTGTATATTAAGTAAAACAGCAAGAGGTCTCACGTTCCTTTCCACACTGCCGTATCCTGCCTTGTCTC
>NW_009594195.1:0-41282 GCF_000690535.1 Cariama cristata | reverse complement strand
TGATATCAAAAGGGCTGCATTTATATGAGAAGTTTTTGGGAACCATTAGGGCTTTCGGACCAGGTGCCACAATAGGGTTGTGAGGATGTTTTGGAGCTGCCGCGATGGCATCACTGAGCAGTGCCCTTCTCAGCGTGTTTTTCTATGGTTCACTTTGCGTCTGATGAGAATTCCATTGTTGTCTTTAATTAATGACCAAAAATTTCAACTTTTATTATCTCTCTTTTTTTTTTTTTTTTTTTTAAGCAAGGTTAATTGTTTTCTTGCAGGCTGCACAGAGAGCAGGGAATTTGAGGCTGGTTTTGTGTGCTGGGAGAGGAGGAGGCTGGTTTTCTCTTTTGTGGGAAGAAGCCATAGTCCTAACATTTTCTTGTATGTTTTTTGATGTATGCATGTGTATAAACAATGAGGGAGTTGAGTAAAATCGTAAATGATCACTGAAACTACATGTTACCTTCAAAAACATTAATTTATTACTGACTGTATTCAGCTGCTGCAGAAATACCAGTACAGAAGAAACGCATTGTAGAAAAATGTCAGTGAATCTGAGGTTTCTCTGCTTCTCCCCAGTCTTCTGTTCATTAGAATCAATTCGGAAATGTTCATAAGACTTTGAAAGCAGCTCCTTGCCTTATCCAATTGGGACCAGACCCCACAAAACTCCTCCTGCAGGGATTCACAGACGTCAGCTGTGCTCTCCATCCTCAAAGTGATGCTTCACCGTGACATCCCAATTCTCTGCTATATAAACTATGATTTTTTATTCTGTATCATACGCAGTTTCTCTCAGAACTCTTTCAGATTTGAGACCATTAATTAAATGAATGGTTACATTCATGACCCATTTCTGAAGAATTTCAGCCTGATGCTTCTAGTTTCTTATTCCCAAAGCAAATGTCATTTTTCCCCTTAAACAATACCGCCATATGCTTAAACTACGAAATCACCATTTTCTCCCACCTAACAGTTTCCATAGTTGTGCTATTTTAATGTTTTATCAAAGAGATGAGATCTATTGTATTCACTTCTTCTGTTGGATTTCCTTCATGTAAAAAACCTCTTTATCAAATAAAAATGTCCCATTAGTCTGTTGCACTTTGTATTACTTTCCTTAAAATTTTAAAGTTGTTTTAAAGCCTTAAATTCTATTGTGGGCGTGGTGGTTAATCTACAATTTGCCTGATTCACTCTCTGCATTTCCTTAAATGCAGATAATACGTTTATGATTTCCCAGTCACAAAGCATTACTTTCAGTTTGTTTAAAAAAAAAAAAAAAAACAAAACCCACATGCACCTGGATTTGCAGTTTCATGCTCTCAAATGTGACTCCGTTAAGATTTTTGTCTGCCCTTGACTCCATTAGCTGCTCTGCCTTTTCCCACATGCCAGATGTCACCTTCTTTATGGAAAACTGGAGGATAAGGCTCATTGAGTTTTTGAGCCATAGTTAAACACCCTTAACCTCACTCCAGAGAGGCTCAGTCTTTTTTTATCAGCTCGTAGAAAGCAAGCTCCTTCTGCATGCTCCTTCTGGTCTTTCATCCCCTCCCTTCTCAGCCATGGAGAGGGACCCTCCTTGCTGGCCCTTCCTCCTGGACACCCTTCTCCCAGCCCTATTTTCCCATGCTCTCTACCCAAGCTATCACCATTTTCTTTTGCACAGGTCTCATCTCCTGTCTCCAGCCCTCCTCTTTTGACGACAAATGCTTCCTTCTCTATGGCAAGGTGGTACTTGAAGTATCCCCGGTGTTTGTATTCTTGTTGTATTCTCAGACTTCACACAGCCCTGTGCTCTGCTGGTGTTTACTGGTTTTCTTCCCATCATTATGTTTCCTTTCCTCACTTGCGGTTCTTTGATGCATTTCCCTGGCTGCTCACAAAAATCATCGTTCTGGCTGAAGTTCAAGAGAGCGTCCCTAGGCTGTCGTGCCTAGCGGTTGCTTTCACTGTCAAACACTGCGCAGCAGAATACAGACTGCATCGTCCAAGCACCAGCTGAACACACAGTTAAAATGTTCATGGGATGGATGAGTGGTCTTTAGTGTCCTTTCTGTCTCCTGCCCTCCTGCCTCTCACCAGTGTCACTTCCCTCTTTCCAGATGACTGAAAAGTTTGGTGTCTATTCCAAAGCCACCAGTTGTGTTAAAAATTAGAGCATCTCCTGGGACCAGTTTTATCCTACCTATGCCTGCGTGCTGCTGAGCGGCCGCTCCTTTACCTCCACCGACGAGGGGGGTTCTTCAGCCCCGGTGCAGCTTTGCATCCTCTGGCATCACCCGCTTCCCCCAGCCACCGCTCTGCCCATCGGAGGTCCGGCAGCACCACGCTCTCACACCAGCTGGGGTCCTGCCCCAACAAACATCTGCTTTCCTTCTTATTTACTTAATTGTGCTAAGAAGTGCCATCAACATTATTCAACAGCTTCTTGATGCTTTTTCCACAAAGTTTTAGTTACTGTGCTTGGTGCCATTCTGTTCTTAGGAAGGGTCAGTGACATTTAATAGGATCCATCACGGTGCAGTTCTCATCCCAGTGTGCAAATGAGCAACTTAAGATGGGAAGTTATTTTAGAGAGAAATTACAAATGTTTCCTAATATGCAATACCAAATATTGACAGCAGCAGCATATTGCAGTGCCTAATTACCTTAGTAGAAGGTTGTACTTCTGTTATGCCTGGGTGGCTTTTTTTTTGGTTGCATATCTACAGAAAAGATTTTCAATTAACATTGACCTTTAATACTCCTACCGGTTTTTGACTCTACAGATGGTGAAGCGGACTACAAATTAGATTTTGCAATACACCTTGTTCTTTATATTTCTCCACTGATTAGTTTCAGATAGTTTGCAGTACCTACGCCAGTGCATTCAGCTCGCAATTCCCTCGCAATCTCCGGTGCCATGTTCAAACCCCCAAGATATTGTGTAGAAATGCTGTCAAACTCTTCAGATAGATGTGTTTTCATTCTCCAGCTGTACCTTTTACTCATTTTAAAAAAAACAAAGTCTTTAGTTTATAGAGGAATATTTTTGAACTAAAATTTAGAAAGAAAGGAATCTGTCTGGGGTACATCTGCTTCTGATTGTAGGGGTGGTGTTATTCACCCAGCACCTGAAAAGCACTATTTTTAGTTATTGTTCTAATAATAATGGTAAAAAAGCTAAAGTATAGCATAATAAAGAAATCACATTCTTTTGAGTCACTGCCATACCAAAGACGTTTTAAAAAATATTTAGTAGAACTGTGCTTTATATTTCATTGTTGTTGTCAGCAGGGAAATCCATGCTAATTGAATGTATGTTTACTTTAAACGAGATGTCTTGAAGATGATTAGCAATGACAAATCTAATAACCTTTCGAAAAGAAAAAAAAATATTGTTTTGGATTGTAAGATGTCATTATTGGTTTTGGTGGAAAAATTCTCTTGGTTCCTTAACTAGGCAAACAGAAGTTCATTGTGTCTTAGGAAAAGGACAATAATTTTGCACGGGCACACATGTCTACCCCTGATCCTTATGGGCTGAAACTGGAGCAGAAAGGGCTGCTCTGACGAAGTCATTGCGCCCAGTTCAGAAATACCTGAGACTTTCTACCTAGTGCTTCACTGGACACTCACAGCAGGAAAATCAGAAAGGAATAACATAGTCGAAAAATGTATTTATGTTTATTGTGTGTTTGTAAGATAGGCTTTTGGTTTTATGATGATTTGTGAATTAACAAGTGACTCATGTTTCGAGGTTCAACTCTAACATATTATAGCTGTATTCAGTCTAAAAATCAATAGCAAGTTAATAGTATTGAAAGGCTCCTACGTTTTCATACTTACAGTTTTACCTTCTTTTCCAGGTGTTACTTGGAAGATGGAGCTTCTAAAGGTGCCTGGCTGAATCGGTCAAGTATTATTTTTGCTGGAAGTGATAAGTGGTCAGTAGATCCTCGAGTTTCAATCGCAACAGCAAATAGAAGAGAATATAGCCTGCAGATACAAGACGTAGACGTGACAGATGACGGTCCATACACTTGCTCTGTGCAAACCCAACACACTCCTAGAACGATGCAGGTGCACTTAACTGTACAAGGTACGTGTTTAACTAATTGCAAATCATTATTGTAGATGTGCTAGAAAAAACTGGTTCATAGGTTGGAAATGTCAGCTAAGCACATTTTAAAGCTTTTTTTTTGTCTGTTTTCTTGGATGTATGTAGCTGTAGACTGTATGTGCCATTGGCTCCGGGCCTATGCAAATAAATAATTAGCCCAAAAGGGTCTCCAACTTGCCAAAATCAGGTTTAAATCCTCACTCCTGCTCTGCTGACAGTTGAACAGGATGTGAAAATATAAGGGGAAAGTACCAGTGCAATAGTGGAGGTATAGTTCCCTGCAACGGTACTGTGCAGGTATCTGTCCGTTTGGTACAGGTCTCCTGCATGGCTCAAACCTTGGTTGTTTTGCATGGTATTCAGCCTAATCACCACATAAAGGTGCATAATCAGGTGCTGAGTCCACAGAAGGTTTACAGCCTTTGCATTTTAGTATTGCCAGAAACATCCTCGTTTCCTTTGTGATCTCAAGATGTGTTCAGAAATAGCCAGTGCCGCTACTGCAGCACGCCATGGAAGGGTCACAGCAGGTCAGGACCCGACTGTCCTTGAGGATGGAGCTAGGCCACCAGACATGATTTGATGATCATGTAATAAAAGTATCAAATAAAAGATGACTGATGGACGCAATGAGACAGATGCCAGAGCGCAATCTGTCACACTGAGTTTGCGGGTGGCACAGCCATCAGCTGCGCCGGCTCCCCAGCAGCCCGGCTCCAACTTTCCTACAGAACTACGTTGATGAGAGTTTTAAAGAAGGAAAATGAATTGGTTTGCGAGCTCCTTCAGAGGTAGATCCTCGAGGGCAGCCTGGGAGAAAGCACAAAATTGCTTCGTCCCGCGATGCTCCTGCATCGGTGAGCAGGGCGCTCCTCGGAAAGCTGGTCCCCGGCACAGCTCAGCTGCCAGGAAGGATTCATGAGGGTGCTTTATACCCCATCAGCAGCCCCACAGCCCCGAAGGGCTTCTGGCTGTTCCCGCGGCACTCAGCTTGCCTGCCCGCATGGATGCGTCCTACCCCCATGAAGCTTGAAGTATGAAGCTTTCTGTCAATTTTATTGGCATTTAAAAGATGGAGTATTTCACTTGAGCACCTCAAGTGTCTTCTCTGGTGTGTGCCATCACAAGCATTATTATAAAAACAAGATTTAACTCATCTGCTTAAAAAAAGAAAAGCTAGAATGCATGAAGCAGTTTTTAAAAAATAGAAATTATAGATTTAGAAACTTAAAATAAATTCCTTAAAGCCAAAATAAACAAGTGAAGCTAAAATAAGCTGATTTTGCATTAAAATCCATAGATTTTGTTTCTTCCAGACTGGTTTTCTCACAGAAATACTAAGATCCCAATATTGGTAATAAGGATAGTCCATTTATTTCCATGAGACAGCTCTCTGTTATAAGTGCTGCGGAACAATGATGTCAGTTTTACTTGTGTGGAGGTAATATTGTTTTGTTGCAGGGCGAACAGTTCTTAGTTTTGATTGTCTTTGTAATAGTTAACGCCCTCATGCAAGGGGCTAAAAAAACAGTTGGAAATTAATCGCATGTATAAAATATATAAACAGGAGCTTAAAATTAATTAGGCTAACTACAAGCATATAGAGAAATAATAACTCAATAGTTAAAAAGATGCATAATTATTAAGCGATTGCATTTATATCTTCAGAAATGCAAAGTGTAACCTAAGGCTTTAACTTATTAGTCTTTGGTGTAATCATCATTAACATTTTCTTTTGCATTTTTATGAGTAATAAAGAAATGAATATAAAACAGAAGAATTTAAATGGCAATCTCTGTTAATCCATATGGCACACCAAAATCCCTTACAAATAACGTGTCTGAAATACTTCTCCAACTAATTATTCTTAACCGCTGGACCTTTAGACCCCGATGGTTTCTAAGAATGTTAGACTGTTGCTTCCTAAGAGCGAAGTGTATTTGCTGCATAAAGAATATTATTTTATTAGTACAGCCCAAAAGCCATCACTTAGTCATTTTTATAACCTTCCTCAGAGGCGGCTGTTGCGTGAAGACACGTAGATGTCCTGTTTACGTGGGAGGGTTGTTCAGGGATTGCAGGAGTATTTGTACGCTATCAGACTGGGAAGTTGGAATGAAGAAACTGTGACAGTATCAATTATTATTTCAATTGTGTATATATATTCAGTCACTCCAGTATTATTTCATTTTTATTTTACATAGGGAGTAGGGACCAGCTCCATGAGGCATAGCCAGAACAAGTAAGCCACTTTCAAGATAAGGCTAAAAAAAAATCACTGTCTCTGCATTTTTTCCTGCGTCGTTCTCTGAGCGCTCAGCGAGAAGGGAAAGCTGCTGAGCTCCCTGCTTGTAGGGGGAGGTCCTGCATCCAGTGAGCGGCAGAGCAGGATCAGCAGCTATGCGTGATGCCCCATCCCACCTCGGTGATGATTGTGGCCGTTTCTTTCCGTTTCAGCTCATACTTTTATTTACATATCAGTACAGATATTAGTAAAGATCAGCCGTGCAATGGATGCTCAGTGGATCGGATGTGAGTCACATCAGTCGCTCAACCCACACAGGTGGGATCGCACCTTGAATCAGCATTAGGTTTTGCACGGTAATTTGGAGAGTCCTGCATCACACTTACTGCTGTTACCTGTCCAGTGGGCTCGAATGGGACTTGAGTGTGTAAGCATGGTTTAAAGAGGTTGCTTTGTACTTACACTGCTAGTAAAGCCACTGCTTCACCTTCCATGGGCTGAGACTCAGGAGGGATGCAAGATTCATGCATCCTTTGAGATGGAGATTGACCCGCCTGAAAGTAACTGAGACTGTAAAGGAAACCTCAAAAAGCTAATTGGTGCTATAAGCTTATATACTTTGCTGAACAGGGTTCATAGGGATGATATAATAACATTTTATGGAAGCGGTTTTATGTTTCCTTTTAATATTGTTCATGGCTTTGTATTTCAAGATTAGAAACAACTTCTGCTACCGGGGAGAAATAAATGAAGGGAAAAGCAGGTCTTTTGCCAAAGTAAAATCATTCAGTCAGAGGGCTGGGTTTCCTTTCACATTGTGAATACATGATCAGCAGCAGACCTAGAGCAGCACATGAAATAATGGGAGAAAAAGAAAATTTAAAAGCAAAGTCTTATCCCTTTAAAATTCCTCTGCCCTACAGGCTGTGTTCTGTCGAGTAATATTGAAAGAAGACGTTCTCCTTCTGAAAATTCAGAGGCAGGGGTGTGTGCATTGTGTCACAAATTAAACGAATAAAAGCTTATGTCAGATGCTAAGTTCCCAAATAGGTTCAAACTCCAGATTGGAAAATTATTTGCTGTGGAACTCCACTTTGAAAGCTGTGTAAATCCAACGCTCTCTTTCTTTTCTTTGTTTTTGACACGTCTTTGAGGTCTTTCTAAACACACAGATCCGGTAGCTGTCATTTTGAATATCCTCTTCTCTGCAATTTGGGCTGACAATTTCTGAACATATCGTGTAAGTGTTTTAGAGAGTAAATACATTTTAACGGGTTGAAGATGCCTTAATTTCCATGAGTAAAACATAGAAAACATGATCAGTAAATAACCAAGGCTGAAGGGAAGCAGCAACCTCTCCATCACTGTCCCACGTGTGGATACAGGGAGCAGTGAGACCTGGTAGGGTTTGGCCACAGGCAATCAGGAATCCCTGGCAGAGCCTGAAGTTGAGTTTCAGTCTCCCAAATCCCTGCTCAATGCCGTAATGAGGCCACCAAGTCAAGTTGAGATGGCTGTTACTTATTACATAGTTACACCTTTTTGTACCAAGAAAATTAATCAAGATAGTTAATAAAAAAGAGAAAAGCCTAATGTGTCTGTAGCTGACATTTACATCAGTGAAAGAAAAATCACATGTAGGAGAGGAAGATAATCCAGTTAACTTTATTTCAGTGACCTTATTAAAAACAAGTGAGAATTATGAAGTAATTAATTAAAAGTTTAGGGGGTAGGAGTTTGCAATCAACTCAATCTACCTCATTGCCAGATGCCTGATCTGCAAAGTCATGAACTGCAGATGATTTAAACGTCAGATGTTTGCAACAGTAAAGTAAAAAATATGAAATACATCCTACCACACTATATTGCTCGTAATTTTTCTAGCAAAAGGTTACAATTTCTGCCATTTCTAATCTGACATTTATTCCACCAAAGTTTAAACTGCATCCTCCAAGCTGCGTTTCCCTTTCAATTTGCAAAAATATTAAGACATGTTTACCACTGTCCTTGAGAAAGAATCTTGCCGCGGGGCAGAGCGACAGGTCACAGCCCAAACTCCCCGGTCCTCCCCGTGCATCAGGACGTGGTAACGATGGGGTTGCACCAGGCAGGGAAGGGGCAAGTCAGGCTTCTTTGTGACTCCGAGGAGACGGGGGCCAGAACAGGGTGTTCCAAAGGACCTCAGCCGCCAAAGAACAGCTACGGGTATGATTAGGAGAATAAAGATCACATCTGAAAGAGATTGCTTTGTTTAACCTAGCGAAATGAGGGCTTGGGGAGAATTTTGTTATGCTTTATCGATACACTTGGTGTCGATCGCAGGAAGGGAGAACAAACATACCGGCTAAGGGAGGGCACTTTTACAAGACTAGGTGAGTATAACATAGCCATGTGTGAATTTTAATGTGAGATGAGGGGAAGATGCTGGTCCCCATCGCGTTGTGGATGGGCTGTCCAGGCAGAGTGGCCAGGGCTTGGGATGGCGATTCCCACGTGGGCTGGTGGGGCCGGGGTGACCATGACATTGGTGAGCGAGGTTTGTGACCGTGGTCTTCCTAAGGACAGGATTAAGGATCTGACAGCTCTGTTTGTCTCTTTGTATGTGAACGAGGAGCGGGTGATGCTCCTGGTGACAGCAGCGCCACGATCGCTGGCACAATCTGGATCGAGGGGTGTATTTTCAAGGCTGTATTTTGGTCTGTCATGGATGCACAGATCAAATAGGTTCGTGGTTTAGTCTTTGAGGTGTAGATAACAGGTCTTATTGCCACCCCCTGTCTCCAACTCCCCATGGTCCCTGCCCTTGCTTACTCCTGCTGCACCCTCTGCCTTTCCCGTCCCACAGGAGCCCGGTTCCCGGTTACATCAGTGCTTTCCATCAGTACCAAAACACTAATACTGGGGAACTGGTGACATAAAAACTTTCTTACGTTTGGGGCTCCTCCCAGGACAGACCCTGTGCGTGTGAGGGACGGCACTTGCTCCTGTCCTGCCCTCTCATTTCTGTACGTAATCTGCACTTGACATAGTGTGCATGTAAATAATTCAGTTATCTATGTAAATGTGATTTATAGATTCAGTCAGAAACCACAACCTATGTTTTTTATTTAAAAATGTCTAATATTTCCAAAGTAATACTCAAGGCCCTTTTTCTGTTTAATAAACCTCCTTAATATCCCCTAAATATTAATGTATTGATTTAGTCTTTGCGATGTTTGCAAAGTCTAATTTGTTTCCTCAATCAGGCCAAGAGGGACTTGCATTTGGAGCTAACGAGATAAATCTTACCCAAATTTATTTAAAGTGGGACAAAATAAATATGCAAAAGACTTCTAAAATCATATAACAACCACTTTCCAGCTAAAACTGACAATCCATTACTCTCTTAAATTGCTAGCACTCAAGTAGGATGTCAGTTTTCGTTATAAAATTAACTTGCTGGTGCCAGCCACTGTTATCATCTTGTCCCTGCTCAGCACAAGAAGAAAAAGACTAAGAAAAATTGTTCCAGAGGTGGAGGCAGCTGCGTGAGATTTGCTCAGTGATGGAGTCCCCCCAGTCAAACGAACCACCCGCTCCGGCAAACAGCATACTTGGACTTGCCGTTGTCAAGCGCTGCATCCACAATGATTAATGCATCATTAATGACTGATCAGAATGTTTTCTCCAGGATTTGTATTTTTTTATCCATTCATTAAATCCCTCCCACATTTGTACCTCTCGTGGCATTCAAATAAGCTGCAGGGGATCTCCCTCTCTAAAATATGCATGAATGGCTTTCCCCCTTCTTTAACAGACTTAAATCATGGAAAATGTTTGCATTAGCAGGTGATCTCATTTACAAGGATGTAAATCAGGAGTATTTTTTTCTGAAATAGAACAGGGCTGTACTAGTCTGAAACTCATAATTCTGCAATGTTGGAGATGTTTTACAGTCATGGCTGCAATTGAATTTCCATTATAAGCCTGAAATTTCCATCTTCTGAAGTCTGCAGGCAAAGGATAATCTACACAAAATAATCATTTGCTCTCTGGTCCGAAGTAGATTAGTTCTGATACGTTTGCATTAAGTTGAATGAGTTGTTTTGTGACCCGTGAGAGTCTTGCAAAAGGTATGTTCAGCAGAGTCCAAAGTGTCTTTCAGCAACTTCTTGCATTATACAGCAAGTCCAGAAGAAGAAGTAAGGAGGAAAAAATATGGGGTAAAGAGAAAAACAAAACAAAACAAAATTTAGGTTAAATAACATAATAATCTAATGCAAAGGGCAAAAACATAGATGATTAATTTCTGAGTTTTGAGTTCATTAGGTTAGTTAGGTTCTTCATCCCCTCCACTGCCAAGCTAGAGATGTGCCTGATGCTTCCTGGTGGGCACAGCATCTCTTGTCCTTTCTAAAGCATTGGTCTGGTAAGCTCCCACCCTCTAAGTAGATGACCTCCCTCAAATGAAACAAAAACAACCAGTTGGAAATGTTGCATGAAACCCAAGTTGTAAGAAGAATTATGAATCTTTTTGAAAGACAGATTAAAAAAAAAAAAAAAAGGTTTTTTGAAAGAAAGCTAATTCAGGGTGAGAATTTATCAAAGAGTGAGCTGGTGGTGGTATCTGCTCTGCACCATGAGTCTCTTCTGATTCTTACTGGCATTAGGGCAAATACAGGTCAAATCTATTATTTTGCATTAGAATGATGTAAAGGAGATGATGTGAACAAAAACTCTTCGGCCAGCTTTTATTTTTTAGTTTTATTCCCTTTTAATAAAAGTGCAGATAGCCTCCACATCTTCCACATCTCAACAAAAAGGCCTTTGTTAAGGAATGCGCAATCAGAAGTGTTTGACTTTGAAAAATGTGACACCAGTTTCATGGTTAGTACCCATCAGTGAGGACTGTGGGCAGCCCTATCAAGCGTTTCTAGAGCTCTGACAGAGTACACCCCTGCCGAAAGCTTTAGCGTTGTGCTGGCCGCTAGCAGAGGGAAGATGATGACTCAACAACTTTACGTGTCTGGGCATGTTTATGGAGCTATGGGAGTCCAGCAGCAAAAGTCACTCATAGCAGAACGTGATGTGTGATTGCATCGTACAATGCGAGAAATTACCAAGGCTGCCAAACCTACTGCTTTTTAAAGATCTCTTATTTATTTAATATACATTTTCTAAGATTTCATATCTGTTGAATATGCTGCTTCCACTGAACTCAGTGGCAAAAATCCTGGTAGTTTTCCTCAAGAAAGGGTCAACACTCATTACAAGGCTTGCTTGAAAGACTAAAATTGAAATTCTGTTTTTTCTATTGTGCTACCTCAGAAATACAATTGTCATCAGAAAAACAGAGAGCGGCTATGCAGAGATTTTACTTACAATTACTTTATCCAAATGCAATTTCATTTGAACAGATCCTCCAAAACTTTATTTTGTAAGAACTTCGGGAGTACTGTTTTAAAGACATGAAATTTGGCTTACAATACCTTTAAGGGTTTGGTTACATATAAGTACATGTTCTTCTGACTGCTCTTACTATGGGCTTTATTAGTCCCACTCTGAATGCCTCTTTGCCATCCTGTTGATGCAATTAAAGGCAATTTGGCTGGCATGGGAAAACTGAGGTAGTAGTTATTTTGTTATTCATTTCCACATTGCAAATGGTTTTGGAACTCTGCTCCCTGAGTAAGCAGTATAATATTTTATTGAGTTTTCTGCTGCCTGTCATGGTGAACTCTGTGAGTATGGTGATTTATTTGATCATTTTTTCATTGGATTTCCTTTTATTTCCACTTCTGTAGTCTTAGACTGTCAGTTATCAGGAGAAAAAAAGGTGTCCCGTGTTCAAAAGTTTAATTTTTGCTTGGAGAGTTGATAATGTTGTTAGTGTTGGAGTACATTGGAGTCTGATCTCTGCAACTCTCACTCAGAGTATCATCTTTTTCATTACCTAGATTTGAAAAAGGATGTAAAAATTATCCCACCTGATGGTCTAGAACATGCTGGTTTTATCTTGCAGAAAGGGTTTAAATCTAAATACTTAGTGAAGTCTTGCTAACGAGGTGCAAAGCCACTGATTTCCCCCAAATTAACTTCCACAATTTTTGAAAATCATTGTCTTCTGTTTCTACAAGACTGAGGAGAAAACACTGTAAAAGTATTTTTTAGAGCCAAAACTTTGGCACAGTAAGATTTTTTTGTAAATTCTTCCTCACAAGATTCTAATTAAGGTAATTAAAACACATCATATCAGGAATTCTGTTCATTGTAATCAATGAAAAAGATAGATCTGTATGTGAAAACCATTTCTATAAAAACAGAATTTAAAGAAACTGGGGAATAAAACAAAAGGACACATCAAATGTTCCTAAGTGGCACAGCTGTGCCCCTTCATTGCGTGCCCAAAAGCAGCGCATCTGCCGTGTCTCTGCGTGAAAGACTGAGGTCAGCATCTTGCTTTTAGCCTGATTAAAACTAATAATATCTGACATACTAAATATCCTAGTTGAAATACTATAATCTGATAGAAACCTTTTGTCAAGTCCAGTTAATGTTTAAAAAGTGAAAGAAATGGAAACTGCATTGAATTTACTGGTTTCCTAAAGAGTGAAACTTGACCTGCAGCATCCCTTGTCTGCTGATGCTGTTGCAGATGCTGCATCATAACTATGTCCATAGGTACTTTTAGAATCAATCACTTATTTAGAGTAATAAATACCTTATTCAAGGTTCCAGGGTGCCAGCGACAAAGAGTTTTACTGTATATACAATTCAATGGCACCTCAAGAGCATTACGGTTTGTTCTGTGGGAACTTCGACGCTGACTAGCCGTCCTTCCAGTGCTGTGTCGTTAGCGAAAAGCCATCATCCCTTCCCTCAGAGGCGCGGGAGCTGCGCGGTCTGTCCCAAGCTCACCGCTGGGCTGCTCACTCAGCTGCCACTTGTTTTCACTTTGATTTGGTGTTGGACGCTGTTACTGAATATGGGAATTTCCCTGCTTACTTGCAAGGGATGATGGAGATCCACGGACATCTGTGGAATTACTGCTCTCATCTCTGGCATGGGAAAGGTGGCTTTATAGAGGCGAATGGAAGGAGCAGGGAAAGTGTTTGAAATATTTATTGATGCTAAGAGGTAACACAATAATGAGATTACAAGGGAATCCAAGCTATCGGACCAGCAAGTGCTGTGCAAGCTCCTTGACAAAGCTGAACATGAAACTTGTCTTGGGCAAGCCACTGTCATTGCAGCCGCTTGCTCATCTGTGAATTCTTGTTTTCTGTAGTTATTTACAGGGGAAAAGGAGTAATGCTTTGAACATAAACATCTAGTAACTAAAAAATACTCTTTAGGGCAACTCTTTCAGACATTAGAATAATTTGTCAGGGAAAGAAAAGGAGACGTACCTTTCATGAACTTCTTGAAACTAGAGAGGAGAGTGTCGCGGAAACTTCAGGACAGAACCAACTCTGTGTGTTTTGTTGTGTGTCGTGGCCTTGCTTGGCTAGCAGCAAAGATGATGAGAATTACACATTTCTTTGCCACAATAATGAAATTCCAAATTACTTTTAAACTGCTTATCTAGCTGTATTGCAGGTTAAGTAACTGTAATTACAAACACTGGAAATATTGTTCCAAGTATCAGTACAGGCAATTATAAGTATATGAATATAATAAAAATAACTCTAACTATAAAAACAACAAATATAACACATCACCTTTTGAAATTATTAAAAAATAAGTGCAAGTTTTCCCAAACGCATTATTTTATTGAAATGGGAGGTGGAATTAGAATGATGTCCTGCGAACTGGAAGTGAGCTTACCTAGCATCTGTTCTGGTTTTACTTCTGCATCTTCGTCCAGTCTGTGTGATCTGGTTTCCTGGAGGTGGGGGGATTTTATTCACCTGCCTGTACAGGATGATGCCAGCCAGCCTAAATTCGATGATGTCTACAAAATGCTTTAAAAATGCTCAAGCTGGAAATGTTTTATGTTACTACAACTTGATGTATTCTGAGAACAAATAGAAAAAGGAGATAGAGTTAATTATAAATCATAGTGACATGATAATTTCCAAGAAAATTTGCAATAACCAACATGCAATTCTTAGACATTTTGTTGCTGAAAAGTTTTAACAACTTGGGAAATAGCTTCTGCACATTGCTAATGGCTGTTGCTGTGTACCAGATGTCTCTGTGCTGGCAGGCACAGCATCACCAAAGCAGGAGGATGGAGCTGTGCTAATGCCTTCCTCCCCTGCATCTCCCATCCCCTCTTGCCTTCCACCCCCAGTTTTGCTTCCCATTTTTGACTGCAGATCTAGAGAGGTCAGTTGGAAATGGGGTAAAAATAAAGAAGCTGGCAGTAGTCTCTCCTGTGGAAACACTGCTAGAAAAATGCAATGCCACAGCATTAATATCCAAATTTTTTGCTACTCCATCAGCAAAGAGAAGGCAGTTTGCTACAGGCTGTAGGTTCCTCTGCTCCCAGGTCATGGTGCCCTTTGCTGGACATCATGACCTTTCTGAATTTGCTTCACTGTAATGATTAGAAATATTGGAAACTTGTTCATACAAGGAGTGGTTCATTTATATTAGCTATAGACTAAAATCAATGCATCAACAATAAATAAAGAATGATTGTCCTTTTATAACTGTATTATTTTTAAACTTAAATTAAATTTGCATAACTGTTGCTAAATAGAGAAAAGTATTGCCTTCCATTTTATAAGTAGGGACCTTGACAGACTTCAGAAGATAAAATCAGACTTATTTCACAGTCTGAAATTGCTCTTCTGACGTTCAGCAATATGAAAATTCAGCCACCAAGGCATTAGTGGATAGAAATAAAACTGGTGGCTGGTTTAACCCACATTTATTTTTAAGTGAAATGTCCACGATCATATAGCAGATAACTGGCAGGAATAGGAGACTTTAGAGTTCCTGTCTGTTTATACTGGCTGTCAGTAAAGTATACACTAGCATGCACAAGCGCGTACTTGTGGATGTGTATATGCAAGCTCCTTGTTGTCTATATTCATATTATGGGTCAAACTGTGGCATAATTCAGTATGAACATGCTGAATGTGGAGGCTGAGTATGGAGAGATGTTTTGTAGATTTGCCTTTTCTCAGACATGACAGCAAAGAAGCACTATGTCAGCAGTATAGATCTGTAACTGAACAACTATTTCTAACTGATAAGAAAAAGATTTGGATCTGTTCAGCACTATCCTTATATTTCTTTAAGGTAGTTCTGCACTTATGTTGAACTTTATCTAACAGGTAAAAACTGTGTGCCATAAATCCAACCAGTTGTGAATGTCAATATTACATACTTAAAAAACCTAGAAATGTTGAAATTAGTGTCTAGAATTTTGAAACTCCGTTAAGCATTAGTCTTGTTAGAATAATTAGATAGTTCTGTGGAAGTGTGAAATGTCATTTGGGCTCTTCAGAAACCTGTTGACAAACCTCTTCCAGAGTTTCCTTTCTATGAAATTTAAACAATCGAGCTGTCTTCTTTGAGTAACCAATTACCAACAGGCTGTAATTGGTCTCTAATATTTTATTCTTCCATGTACAGTCTTTGCCTATGTATTTTGCTTCTCTTTCTGTGCACTCCTACAGAAGCAGAATTACATTTGCTAACATTTTAATTGGTACTAAAGCAAGGAAAAGGAAAGGATGCACCTGACCGAAAAGCGGGACCAGGCAATCCGCTTGCTTTTGAGGGAACAATGTCCCTCGTTCCTGTGATGGTATAAGCCACTCCCAATGATTCCTGCATTCTGGTTATGTAGGGGCTTCGTAGGCACAAATTATCTCAAATCCATTATGGCAGCATCATGCTGCAGCTTGTCAAAAGTATACATTATATATGGCATACTCTCCTGTGTGCTTTGTAGCATGAGCTGTAAGGGGAAAGCCACGCGCGTCTCCCTGAGTCCTGGTAAATTTGGGCAAGTCATATGCAACACAAAGAGAAACTCCAGGGACTGTTGTTTTCAGTGATCACAAGTGTAAGCCCGGCTGAAAGGGTCTGTCAACCAAAAATGCAAATTCAAACATCGTGCAATTTATGCTGTAACTGTCTGGATTGTTCAGGGTGCCTTCATGAAGTATTAGCAAAGCTCTTACTTTTAATGAGTTAGATTTGCATTGGCATCGTTCTGTTTTACACCAGACTGTTATTTTAAAATATTATTGTCAGCCTTTTCATGCTTACTTTACTTCAGTTGCGTCAAGCCAGATTTTACTCTTTGAAAAATATTGATTTGTCCCCTCCCACCTCTCTTCCCCATCCCGGTGTCAAGTTGGGAGCTTGATGCTCTCTAGGTGAGAAAGCCCAGCCTAGCTCTTCCTGGCCCGTGCCATGCCACGGACGACAGGGGCCTCGAAGGCCAGGTGCTGCCTTCCTCCCTTCCCATCACCACCGTTTGATGGTGGCAGAAGCCCAGCAGCAGCAGAGCAGACCGGGCTGCTGGGCGCGGGTTGATGGTGTCACTGGTGATGAATGTCCAAGGCCAACGGTTGTGTCAGCTCTGTGTGCCAGCAGGTGTAAATCCTCTAAAAGGGTGTTTGTCTCTAAATTGTAAGAAAGATACTGCTTTTCCATAGGGTGTGAACCCAAAGATCGAGACTTCTTTTGCTTTTGTACCTATGCTCTAACATAGTCTCACTTTAGAAAAGGGTGAGAAGAACACAGAAACCCAACCAAGCCTCATATCTTGTTGTCTGTCTCTCTGCTCCCGCTGGAAGTTTTTTAAGCCTGTGTTATTAGTGTTGATTACACAAAAAATCGGCCCACTTTCAGGTCACTGACTGGCCAGATAAATGAAAACAAGACCAACAAGACAGAAAATGTAAGATTATTTGGCTTCTTTACGGTTCATCACCGGGAAAAGATGTTTATTTTCATAGATGAGAGAAGGTGTTGGGAGAAGTCAGTGGGAAAATGTCAGTTCTCATCAGTGAAGGCTAAATCAAGTCCATAGTTTACCACATGCCATTATGTGAAACAAGGTGGTTAAATGTAAGTTTAAAGTAGCAAAAAAGAAGAGGAAAATCTCTATCCAGTAAAGGGAAATAGTATCAGGCAATATTTTATGTTGTTTTTTAACCTTGAAGGGAAAGATTTGTATCTGCAAGATGGATCTCCATTGCTGGTCCACTGATTCTGTATTTTTGGGACAGTTATTCAGCACGAATGTCCCCAGAATGAATATCCCATTCAAGCATCCCATTCTGCTAGCATTTTTTTATCCCACAGAATAGAAGGAGGGGGAAAAAAATCCGCTCCAGACTGAAATCACAACTTTGTTGGTCTTGGGGTTTTGTTTTGTTGCTCATGTTTAAAGAGAGAGAAATCCTGAGCGCTGGTGTAGTCGGTAAGAGGCGTGGAGTCCTGGGGGAAGCCAAGCTGGGACACCCTAAAATGGTTCTGAAAAGAGCTGAGAGTTAGTACTGAACCAAAGCAGTTCAGTTCCACGTTAAATTTCATAATAAATATTTGGTGACAGCTAATGCAAAAAATTTTTTGTACTTTTAGCAGGCAGTTGATTGAAATTTTTTAATAAAATAAAAAGCATTTTAAGTGCACAAGCAAGATAAAGGGGACATATTCCTGGCTACTGTCTAAGGGTGCATTTTCATCTATAATATGACCTTTGTCACTGAAGATGTCCCAGGATGAAGCATGAAGAACTGGTGATTGAACAGCTAAACACAAAAGCAAATGAAGTAAGATTAAATGAGGAGGCAAATGTAAGGAACGTTCCACATACGTCTTTTTACCAGTAAGAAATGGCTAAGTATAAAAATGAAATATAAAATGGCACTAATGCAGAGCATGTTTTGTTTTGTTTTGTTTTGTTTTAAATGCTTTGCTATTAATTTTTCTGTGTCAGTCTCTTCCCACACTTTTTTTTTTTCTTTGAAGAGGCACCAGTTGTAGGAGTGAAACTAGGCCAAGCACAAGCAGAAATGAAGTTGGAGTTATAGCAGAGAGAGCAGTAAACTTTGGAGAACTTTGGTAGAATATTTGCAATAAAACAAGCTGTACGCTTCATGCTACATTTCCATATTTAATGCTGGAGAAGCTGAAAGCATAGAAAATTTGTTTTGTCATTTATTTCCTTATATGATGCATAATACTTACATCTGCATTGCATGCTGCCGCTTTGCTTCTAGTCGTAGTCTGCTCTGAACAAATTGTGAAGTGAGCTTGTATACCTGCTTTTAAATTAGTGACATGCTTGAGAGACGGCATTATTATCCAGAATAGTGTAAAGGACTCTGATTTGTACCCTTTGTAGCTAGCTCTGCTTTAGCAAAATCTGATGCACAACCTCTTAGAGTGCTAGGCTATTTCATGAAGCTGACTAAATTATACATAGGCAGAAATATTCCACCTCCAGTGACCAGTCCATTAATTAAAACCCATAAAGAGGAAGGAGTAGAAAGATCTCATTAGGAAACCCAGAAAAAAGAGTGAAATGCACAAACTTGAAGTACTTCAACAACTGGAGGTTCCATCAGAGAAACTGAATATTCAGTCTAAAAGAGGAGTTCCCTTTGCCTCAGAAGCAGCCGTAGGTTGTACTGGAAAACATGCAACAGTTTTCTGGAAACACATAGGCTCTCAATCCAGTCTCTTTTATAGTTTACCAACTAAGTGAAGATATCCACACACACACAAAATAAATGAAGGTGAGACCTTTTTCAATTTTTTCAATTCATACCAGAGGCACCATCTCTCGGTATTTACGGAAGAATGTATTTGCAAGAGAATTGGTGTTGAAATAAATACATGTATTCACTATACTCTTCCTTGTAATGGGTGATTCCCGTTCACAGTGAGGCACATTAGGATAAAAAAATTGCCCATGCTACTGACCAGCTCACAAAGAGGGCAGTCCATTGCCAAGGATTTTGCTGTGCCTGGATAGTGTTTCGCATTGGTATGTCTTCTACTGAGCTATGGAAATCTTTATCTGCATTACATAGGTGATTTAATTAAATGAAAAATAAGAGTTGTGCATCAGCTTTTTAAATCCCACCTCCAGTGCATGAAGATGTGATTCTTCCCTTTGAATTTACTAGATGGTACATCTTGGTTTTATGAGCTGGGAACTTGCAGGAGAGAAGTATTTTGTTCTGTGAGTTACGGTGGATTCACGGTTATGGGAGAATTACCAAGAATGAACAAACATTGGGACAGATTTATTAAAGCAGTTCCTTCTCCTATACTGTCTTCTTTTTGGAATCCTCTACAGCTTAATTTTTATTTTATAGCTTAAGAGAGGGTAAGAGAGGGTGATGACAATATCTGATATTCGCAAGCAGCAAAATCGACCAGTTGGAAAGAGCCAAATCAAATGCATATTTTTAAAAAGAACTCATAGTATAGTGCTAATGTAGAAAAATTTCTGGAAAGGGCTGAAAACAACTGAAAAGTGAAGTTGCAGATTCATACTGTAATATTGAATTGTAAGAAGTTTGAAAGAAATCTTTAAAGGCTATGGGTAAGATGTTTCCTGCCTGGAAAATCTCCATTTGGAAAAATTCATCCCTGATTGTACAGATTTCATAAAGATGTAATGAAAACTTTTTCCATTTTTATATATCAAAAGGTTGTAGGACAGCAAATGTAGAGGTTACCAAACCTGAGGTGTCTGGCAAGGATGCAGGGGTGCATTCTCTATAGGGGAAATAAAGATGCTGCTGTTCCCCATTTTAGCATTTGAAATGCCTTCATACTGAGGTTTAATTTAGGAAGCTTTAGTTTTCCAAATGAGGCCTTCAAAAGAGGAAGCTTCTGCTCCTCTCCTCTCAGGCTGGATTTCTCCATCTCCCCCCAAAGCACAGCAGCCTGGGCAGGCTGTGGCCCTGAGCATCCCCCTCCTCTCTGGGCAGCACACTCCCACCTCCCCTGCCTCTCCCCCTGTGTCGGGTGCTCAGGTATCTTCATCATCTCCATGGCCCTGGGCACAAGTTATTCTATGGTAGCTTTTATATCTGAGTAGCAGTTATACGAATAGTGGCTTATTTCAGGGAAATGTCTCATCGTTTGGGCATGTCTCAGTGTTTAGGTAGCACAGGAGCCGTTGGATGTAGCATAGTGGCCGGGCTGACCTGCTGTAATCACAGAGCTGCAAATTCGATCTGGAAATTGCCCCCATGAGGTATATGAAGCAATAATTACAATATCATTAGCAAGTTGTAAAAAACACTTCAGTGGTGACTGAAAGTGTGATTTAATTTGAAATCCCTTAACAGAAAGAACAAAGGAAAAATATTTTTAATATGTAATTACGTATTAATGTCTGTTAATACTTCGATTTCATTATATCCCATCTAGTAGGCATGAGCAACCAAACTCTACAAAGTGAATCTCGTTGGTCAGAGGTCACTGGTCTTCAATAAGCAGATTCATCAGTGGTTTATTAATATCACAAGACCAGATTCAATTAGCCCTTGTTTTGTAAGTAAAACTGAAAAAATAAATCACCAAAGTATTTTTTCATTTTGAGGGCACAGCTTTAAGCAACTCTTGGAGCCATCCTAGAACTACATTTCTCTCTTCACTGTTAGAAAAACACATCATTTATGGTAAAGGGTAATCCAAATTGTTCTTCTCTTTTCTATTTGATAATTACAGCGATAGTTCAGATTTTTAGGATACATTAACTAGGAAAATATTTTTGGGTTTCCCACCAGGAGATGTGGCTATGTCAAAGGCCAGTATGTCTAAGTCATCATCTAGTGCAAGGTACTGAGTCCAGTCTACAAATACATAAACCATCTCACCCAAGGAGCTGAGTGAATGAATTTCAGAAGAACAGCTCAACGAGCCCCAAACATCCCCCTACTCGAACACAGCTGCAGACTCAGGATAAACTAAATTAGAATACTGTTTGTAGCAAACAGTAAATCAAAGCCCTCTTTGAGGCAATTAGTAAAAAATCAGAACATCCTTTGGAAAAAAAAAAAGGCATAAAAATGCTGTTCATGCACTCATTTTTCAAGTTTTACAACTTTCTTGAGTGTCTTACAGTTTGTTCAAAGCGCAGCAGAACTGAGTATCTAAGTCAGTTTCATGAGTCAGAGGTGGTTTGGGTTTTTCTATGAACTATTAATCCAGCTATACAAGCATATTTTCAGTAACAGCAGTGACAAATGAGAATTAATATAATAACCCGCACTTACGTGTGAGCTACAGTCGCAGCCAGAAACCTTTTTGGATTTTCACCTTGCATCTGGTGAGGAATGATGATGACAAGTGGAAATCACCATGGGGAGCAGGGAGGAGCTGCCAACCTGGAATAAAAGGGGGAAAGGCAGAAGGATAAAACCATAGGTTTCATCCAGATCCGAAGAAGTATATATGTTGTTGTTCTTCTGTAACACTTACTTCCATTTAAAATATCCTGCAAAACACCTGGTTACAAAGTGAAAATTCAGAAAGTGTTTTTTTTCTTGAGTCATCATTCACAGGTTCTTCCCTCAACACTTCAGTAGAACTTTTTAATTTTTAAAAGGTTTGTCTTCACATTTATGTTTTCATCAGACAGTGCTCAGGATTTGAATTTATCGAAGTCTGATGAGGAGCGGCTGAGGGAGCTGGGGGTGTTTGGTCTGGAGAAGAGGAGGCTGAGGGGAGACCTGATCACTCTCTACAACGACCTGAAAGGAGGGGTTAGTGAAGGTGGGGGTTGGTCTCTTCTCCCCAGTAATTAGCGATAGGACGAGAGGAAATGGTCTCAAGTTGCCCCAGGGGATGTTTAGATTGGATATTAGGAAAAATTTCTTCACCCGAAGGATTGTCAAGCACTGGAAGAGGCTGCGCAGGGAAGTGGTGGAGTCCCCATCCCTGGAGGTGTTTAAAAGACGTGTAGATGTGGTGCTTTGGGACATGGTTTAGTGGTGGGCTTGGCAGGGCTAGGTTAACTGTTGGACTTGATGATCTTAAAGGTCTTTTCCAACCTAAACAATTCTATGATTCTATGATTCTGTGATTCTATGATTTGATCTTCCTTTATCCTGTATGAGTAAGGGATATGTTGTTTCCTTTAAAGAACACTAACTGTTCATTTATAGGAACAAATCTTTCACAGAAATGTTCTGAAGTATTTCCTTAAAGGAACCATACAATGAAAATTGTATGACTTAAATTACTGGGGCTGTATTTCTTGCATATTATAATTTATGAAGCAGTAACAAGGATAATAAATGGTACAAGATCTTTTGCACCATACGAGAAAACTCTATAGCAAAATGAAAACCATATAGCATTGATTCTTAATACAATCCTATAATATGACTCTAACTTCTATTATACCTACTTATCACAGATCTTTTGTGGTAGCTATTCAGATAAAAGCTTAGGAATTTTTGCAAACAGAACAGCCTAACCCCATGGGTAAATTTTGAAAACCGTGCTCAAGGAGATGCACATACCAAATCTGTTCATTTACTACATTTTTTTGGCATTCTTTTTTTCCATGTGATGTTTTGAACGCTTATCCCTTCAGGTTAATATGTTCATTTAAAAGGAAAAAATGAAACAAAAATCTCACAAGAGAGATGTGAACTTGAATTTGAGTGCCCAGATTTGAATGGATAAAAAGGCACTTCAGGCATCGGATAAAACAAACACATTCATAAGCCTGTGATTTTCAAACCTGCCTCAAGGCCAACAGTGCTAAAGACATTACAGTGAGACAAAATAAATAGTTAAATTTTTGCTTACTAATAAGGCTTTATCATACTAAGGGCTGAAGTATAGAATTGTAAGATAGTTATTGTACTGTTCCCAGCAGATTACTCATTTTATTGTCTTTAGTATTCAGAAATGTTCTTATTTTGTTTAGACCGAAATTTTAATCATCCCCACTTTGCATTTAAAATATGATATTGTTTCCCCTTCTGTCATCTGTAAGAGAAAACTAGAAAATTTCCTTAATAGTTGGTAGATTTGCTTTGTTATGTTAAATAGATCCTTGGCAAAAAAAAAATTATAATTAACACAACAGTTCCATTATACAATAAAAGGGTTGTTTTATAAAAAAAACCCTTTCATTTGAAATACTTCAAAGGAAAGACATTGTTTTGTTTTCATAGTGAATTGAATGTAGTTAACACACTAAAATATTTTGTCCATAAATATTCCAGAACCTCTCTACATGATAACAGCAATCACTAGGTGTAGCGTGCCTCTCCGCTTGTTTACAGTTAATGCCCCAGGTTTTGCAGTTTAAAAATATTTGCCATAAATCTGTTCCTGTACCTCTTTTCAGACAATAACCTCTCTTTAAGTTAAACCATTTTCTGCAGAGGCACTTCTGTATCACTGAAATGTAAACATCGCATTAAATAATATGGCTCTAATTGTTTCTGCCTTTCACGCTTCTCTGCTGACTTTCGGAATGCTGATAAGAAGGTGTCCGATTCAATCAGTCTGTTCCAGTAAGATATATTTTAAATATAAGACCACTATAGTATTGTCCTAAAGAGCTTATTCTCCTTATTGTGAAAAAAGTTGAATAGAGTTGAGGAATAGAATCAGTATGCAAATATTATATTTAATATTTAATATAGTGATATTGATACTATTACACTATAATTAATATGGATATTTAGTGCAAGTGAGTTGAAGAATTCCTACAATTCTAGGTTTCCAATAATTGCTGTCTATCATACATGCAATCTTTAAGTGCTACTGTAGTTTACTTCCTGACATTGTATTTAACGCGAGCTTTCTAAGGTGCTGGTTTTCTTCTCATTCACTGCAGACTGTACAATTTGCTTAGACAAATACACTCTTCCCTCACTGTGACTCAAAACCCAGGAATATTAGAGACTGAAAATTTCAGTTATTTCTAATATTAGACTTCCGCAGCTTATAGGGTTTAAAATAAAAATGAGGATATGTAGTATATATCTTGCATCTAAAAAGCTTTCCTACCCAAACCCGTCTTGTAGAGCAAATGTTTTTAAATGTCTGTTTCTGGTACACTGCAGGGAATATTTTAATAATGTTGGTGAAAAAAATACAGGGGTGTCCTTTAGCCCAAATTAGGGAGATGGAAAGACAAGAACTAAGTTTGGGGTTTACACAAATATGATGAAGCCAGCTAGGTTTCATCTATAGACAATTGGTCCTTTTTGTCAAAAGTAGTGCAGTTTTAAAGCAGTTTCTGCAATCCCGATCCCATTCAAGTCAGTTTCAAGATTTAAAAGCCATCATCTGAACAATATCTCATTCATCATTTACTTACCACACAATATAGCCTGAGGGATGTATCAGGGCTCTCAGACCCCAAAATGATACACATGAGCAGATAATTAGAATAACTCATTAGAAATCAGTGTCTAGTGCCTTCAGCTTTTCGGCTGTCCTTTTGTAAACAGCCTTTTTTTTGAGCTAGACAGAATTCTGTAACCTGGAAAATAAGCACAGGGGTTTGAGTTAGATTGAACGAAACATTCATATTTCCCCAAGGAAATTTTATTGTTTTTCATTTCAATCCTCAAAATCAAAACTTTCTTTTCTCAGTTCTATGTGAACCAAATTATTTTTTTTTTCAACCTTAGGAATTCAGCTAGTCATAAAAAAAAATCCATTATTCATCCAGACTTACTGTATGAGGTTCCAGATCTATAGAGCACTGTTAGGTAGGTTTCAAGTGAGATAAAATGTGATCACAGTGTAAATTCTCAGCCTGCTTTGTCGTCTGACACGGCATATTTTAAACAAAAATTTACAGAAAGCTTAAATTAAAGCTGTAAAATGCATCCAATGTAACATTGCGGTTAAATTTTCGGCAGGGTTCCTTGACTACTTCTGAAGTATTTGAATGCATACTGAGTTTGGGAGCCCAAAATGAATAACCACACACGTAAACACTGGTTTTGCGTCTCTGCGTTCACCCATGCATGCACCCATTTTATGAGTATAATTACATACAGCAGGGATGTTTATAGATATAAGTCTGATTCCAGCAAGCAGTTGCAAAAATATTTAATTTTAGAATAGAATTTCTGTGATAATTTATTCCAAGGTGTTTCCACATGTGCAGATTTGAAAGGACTTTGGTTTATCCTTCGCAGCCATGGTTTGGTCTGTTTGTTGGAGGAGTTGCCCCGTTTCTGACTGTCTCCCCAAAACACATCTCTTTGGTTCCTTTCATCCGACTTTTCCTTTTCAATTTCCATTTCTAATAGCGACTGAGGCGCTCCGGGAAGTGTGTGCTCAGCAGATTGCTGCACTTCACCGGTGTTTGAAAGCTCTTGGGGCAACCTCCAGAAACACGCTGCCTGTCATGTTTTATGGCTTAATTTTCCAGACTTCTTTAAATCCCATTCCAGTCATAGCACATGAGCTATGGTGAATTATTTCCTTCATAACTCGGCTTAGAACAGCTACACAGAGTCTGTTATGAACAAGAAGTAATTTCTGATTCAAAGTTTCCATTAATTTATGTAAACAAGCAGTTAACTGCTAACTTTCTGCATGGAGACATTCCTCCCTCATTACAAAAGGCAAGATTTTCTTTCCCAAGCACTGGGTCTCTCGGAAGGAGCTCTTTAAACCCCAGCGACAGCTCAGCAAGCAGAATTTGCATTTTACATTAAAAAGGCATAATGCGAGAGGAAGCTATCTCCTTCCCCGTGGTGATATATAGGAAAGCCACATGAGCTGACGTGGGGAACAACTTAACCACAGGGAAAATGATGAAGTTTCCTTCTTAAGACAGGTTAGGTGCTGTTTGGTTTGCAGTTCAAGTGTTTCCCTCTTCTTTTGTAGTCCAGTATGGCGGGAAACAATATCCAGTATGCATTCCTGGCATCCATGAGATCCTGTGGAAATTGTTATTTCTGCGCTGCATGTTTTTAACTTCGTTCTAAACACATTTTTATCGGCTTTATTATTTGGGGGGATTTTTTTTTTAATATAATGTCATTGTAACATGAGAAAAGGTAAATAGTAAAACTACCTGCCTTTCTCTACGTTAGGTATTAGTTCATGTTTTTCCTCTTTTTTTTTTTTCTACAGTAATCAGCTCTGGTCCTTTTAAAGTCAACTTTTCTGTCTTTCCGCTCTTCACCACGGATGTTAGAAACCCAGTCGCTTCATTATCACTTTATATCTTATGCTTTATTTGACTGAGCTAAACTTTCCCTGGGCCATCCTCACTGGCACATATTGGAGTCCCATCCTGTACTTCTTAGCGCTGATCTCATCAGTAACATCGCGACATTTACTCCTCCAGCGTTTCCTCTGGCCATAACTAGAGACTTTTGTCATTTTGTCATGTGCTAATTTGGAAACACCACTCATAATCCCTTCTGTGGCTAGAAGAATAATGCATTTATCTGGTTCTCGAGTCCTCTCCTCCTGCAAATGTGGCTTCCCTTTGGTGTGAGGTGTGAGCCCAGCATCTTCCCTGCCACAACGCTGGTGATCAGCCCGACTCACTGTATTTACGACCGGCCACTTGAGCCAGCAGTGTCAGAATTTGACCACCATATCACACACTCAAATATTAAATATTGATTTATTTCCAGGTCCTCACTGAAAGCTATTCAGAGTCCTAGTCAGGTCAACTGATTTCTTCATGTGCTTCATTTAGCACGGAATCTTTGTGCCAGGGCAAGGAGCCAAGGAGCTCAAAACTGTGGTTAAGGTATTATCTTTTACTTTAGCCATGATCCCATACTCTTTCCTAAATGAGCTTTAAAAATTAATTCTGTCACAAATAAAAAGTTCCCTGACTAACTGACATTTTTATACTATTAGATCTGTTCCTGAACTGCAGTTGTACAGATAAAAAGTCCTCAACTGGCAGAGTGTTTTCAATTCTGTCAGTCTTCAGTATTTTCAGTATGGAGAAATTCATTAACATGGAATCCCAAAACTAATATTTTGCAGGATGCTGTTAATAACCTCTGTTGCTATGCAGTGGAAAGAATAAAAACAATGTCGAGTAAATCCTCAAACCCCACATTGCAAATACCTGTTTCACCCTGACAGAAGTATGTATTGATGATAATGTTTTGTTGTGAAGCTTTCACATTGCCAAGGCACCTTTCAACAACTGGAAAAGTTTCACTGTGGCTCATTGTTGATTAAAATTGAAAATCATGATAGCAACCTACCAACTCTGAAATGTCCTGACTGTGCAAGGCTTCCTCAGTCACTAACATCTCCACTGCTAATTTTTATTTTCATAGGAGCAGGCATGTTGATGGGTAGGAGAAACAAGTGGTTTGCCCACTCCGTGTTGTTTAGCTTTTTCTTGAAAAAAGATGAATGGCAGAGACATGAATAAACTGGATATCATAAACGGCCACAAGAATTTCATTCTGCACATGCCCATCATTTCCCTTGAAAATACCATTGAGTGAGACATTTTCCAGGCAGTACTTTCAAGGCTGTAGAACATCAGCAAATGTCTTCTGAATGCATGCTAACATGTGTGTGTCCACACCAATTTCTCCACCTCCAGTATTCTCCTTGCTCCCAGCACTCGCTCTTCCAGACGCCAGCTGCCCTGGGTGACCCTGCTGTGAGGAGGGTTGGACCCGACCACCTCCAGAGGTCCCTGCCAGCCCAGCCCTTCCGAACTCCTGTGGTCCTGTAATGTGCTTGTTCTGCTCCCAGGCTTTCCTCCTCCTCCCCTACGGGTACCTCGCTGACTCCTGCCAGCATCCCTTTTCTCTCCGTGGGTACCACAGGCTCCGTTACTGTGTCCGGAGCAGCACCCGGCGCAAATGCAGGCTGATCTTGCAGCAGAGCACGGAGTGCATGACCCAGGTTCCTGCTGGTCATGTCCTGAGCGTTCCAAGCAAAGTCTTCGTGTGTTCTTTGTCTGAACATCAAGGACGTGCTCCAGTGCCAGTCTGAGCCATGGCTCTCACATCGCTCGTGCGTGCAGTGTAAACTCATGATGGGCGTTTGACACTGATGGGCAGGCAGTGAAATTTAGAGCAGCACAACCACACTGCTGGAGATGAGTGTCAAGCTGATAACGGCAAGGGTAGTTTCAGATTGTTTCCAATTTCCCACCTCTTCTGAGTCAAGATTATGTATTTCTCAGCCTGGGTGAATCAGGTATGTGGTAGTGGAGAGCTGTGTCGGCACACCTTCCCAAACTGTATATGCCTTCCCTTCCAGCTTTGACAAAAATTTAGCTTGAAAAAACCCAAACACACAAACAAAAACCCCCACTTTCCCAGTTCTGAAATGCGTGCTAAGCCCCAAGCTGGGGTTATTTCCAGGGAGGTGTGTGAGGCAGCAGATCGGTGGGCTGGGCTGGGTCTGTCTGGGCACCCCAAATGGGTCTCAGGGTTTTTTTGTGGCTCTCTCCTTACAGAAGCACGCTCATCTCCCGATGGAAATACTGACCAAATAGGGTAGCAAAGGACAGCTGCAGAGTGTAACCATTTCTGCTGATGCTTCTGCCATTCTGCTGCTGTGCCTTCTCCCAAAGGGACACCGGCTTTGCCTTCATCATAGGCTATGCCAACAGAACATGCTTAGTCTTTTTTAACTTTGAAGTACTATAAATTAATGTAGATACTCATTCACAGTGGGAAATGGTTATTTATTTATGAATCTGGTAAGTCACATAGTTACCCAGCACGGACAAGTGACTGCTGTAATTTTAACCTAAGATGGAAAGTGGTGCTCTGTATTATCAAAGCAAAGTCATTAGCTGGATGTTGAAATCCTAATTAAACAGGATTTTGAGTACTCAACCCCAGAAGTCCATTTAACTGGGTAAGCTGCCTACTTTGAATGGTTGTGATCCTTGTGATACTTTTTCACAGTAGTACAGATTTGATTTATTCATTGTTATTGGAGTCTTTAATAATCAGTGTAATTTATAGGGACAAGTGCATAGAATCCTTGTACATTTTTCATTTTCATTGATTTCTGTAAGCAGAGACATTCAGGATGGTAATTGTGCGTCGTAACACAGTGTATATGTCACTCTAACAGTGGAAACAGAAATTGAATCTATTGCTGTGATTCCATGGCTGAAATTATGGTAAAATTCTCACTTGGGCCTTTCTTAGTCAAATTAAATACCCTAACAGGGAACTGGCATTCATTCGGCACTCAATGCTTGCTGGCCCAGAGATTACACTTGAGGCAATACCGTAGGACTTTAAAACGTTATAAATTCCATTATTAGGACAATGCTCCCTTGAAAGTGCTGTTTCTGTTAATGAAAAGGCACAGGGTGATCCTGTCATCATCTCAAGGTTATGCTGGGCTGAGCATGTTGGTAAAGCAGAAAAACTCACTGCATTTTTCTCCAAAGAAGTCTTCTAGTTTATAGGTAATACAGCAAAGGATAAGAGGTTCGGTACATGAATACTTTAGAACCATAAATGTTGTATAGCACAGTTCTGTAACCATTTCAGAAATAAAAGATCACCTACTTCTGTTTAGGTTGAACAAACACTGTTTGCGTTGGCTGAAGAATGCAAGATCATTTGGAGTTGGAATAGTTCTAGCAATGAGGTCAAAACACTTTGTTGTTGATATCATTTTCAAAAGCCTCATCAAAATAATATTAAAGTGGCAAAGTTAGGAACCTGGAGCAAACTCATTTTTCCCTTTTTGTGCATAAATGTCAAAATAGTCTTGAACCCTACGGTGAGAGCCGGGGCTGTGCGCAGGAGCCCGCTGCGGGCAGGGTGGCAGCCGGCAGCACCTGTCTGCCCATCCTCCCCTGGCCTCTCCTGCCACAGCTGGAGACCGAAATTCTGTTAGAAGATGCTGCGTGCACAGTCTCTGGTCAGGTGTCCAAAACTGTTGGGCAGGTAACAGTTTGATTTTAATTTGGTGTTAACTGTCTGTAAAATGGGAATATTAATAATCCCATTAATCTTTATTAATACTAATACTTCCCATGTCATTGGAACATCATGAAGATTAAATCATACCGCTCGCAGCACATTTACGTGCGATGGGGGCAGTTCTGCAGAAACTCGAGAGAAAAAATTAATAATGTGGAAAGCAATTCCAAGTTTAAATGTTAGATAATGGTTACTAATTTCTAGGCTACATAGCGAGAACAAAAATAAATACTTAATAAATACCTACTGACTGACTTAATCCGAGGAACAAGCCTTTATTCATTTAAATTGAGTCAATTAATTTGAAATTTGCTCAGTATATATTTGCATTCAGTATAACTAGAGAACTGTTTTCCTAAGTAAAAAGAGTGTGTGATGTGCTAACGAGAGGCATCCCTTGGTGTACAGAAACATGCGAATGCATCAGGATGGTACTCGTGGTCTAACCTGTCGCAGAGCTGCAGGAAGAAATGTGTGCGAGTGGAGCACGGTGCTTGGACGGGGCACGGGGTGCCTGGGGGTTACCTCCCTGGTGAGTCCCCATCCTTCCTCTGATCCTCCTACAGTGATGCATCCTCCTCCTCCTCCTCCTCCATCCATGGGGACTGGAGCCAAAATCAAAGCAGATGTTTCACCCACTTCCATGTATGCAGGGACCAGACCTCCCTCTGACCCACCTCCACCTGTGAGCTGGGGAGCATTGGCAGGAGGGCGACAGATGGACACGGACCCAAAAAAGGGAAAGATCAATTTAAATGCTGAGATGCACCACACAAGCTGGTATAATCACAGACTGGTAGCATTCGTCCTCAAACCTCTGAAAGCAGTCTCTGAATTCTGACAAATCGTTTGGGAAATCAGGGGGGAAGATGAAACCAGGTATTTAGTTTTAAAAAAGTAATCAATGGAAGACCTCAGAAAAAAGTGAGCTTAACTTTTGACCTGAAAAAATTCTGGATTTAATGTTTTAAAAAAAAAAAGAGAATCTCATAAACAATCAAATAGTAGTAGATGATAAACGAGCAACATTAATTTTTAAAGCAGGCACTAAGAAAGACCAGTGAAATTTCCTTCTCTGAGAAGGTAATTCACCTCCTGGGAAAGGTCAGGCAGTAGATGGGAATTGTGTCTTGATGTTACAGTGATGTTCACACCGTCAGTCCTGGCTTTCTCTTCCAAAAATTAAAGACAGACACCCCAGATCAAATTGCTGTAAGGTGGGTACACAGCTTGCTAAAAATAATACTGAAGGAGTGATTGTCAGAAATTCATTGTCTAGCAGAAAGGACACACCAAATGGGTTTGTTGTGATTCCAGAAGGATTTAATAAGGATTTCAATAGATGAATTAGGTGATTTACTAGAGAATACATCTATGTAATTTGCAGGTGACATCAAAGTGCAAGTACTTGTGACAACAGGCTTCAAATTCAAGATGATGGATTTCGGAAATGGTCTGGAATCAATAAGATGAAATTCAATAAGGACAGTGCAAGACAGCAGTCTTAGGGAGAAATCGAATACACAAACGAGTGAAAACTACATAGGCAGCAGTGCTTCAGAAGAGTTATGGTGGGCCATGTGTTAAATCCAAGACAACAACATAAATACTGCAGGAAAAGGGCAGATGTCATCTGGAGATGCAGCACTTGGATTGGAAACGGTTTGTACCTGTTCTGCTTTATCTGTCCCTGATGAAGTCTGAGCTGGAATGGGATGCCCAGTTTGGGGAAGAATAATTTTTTTAAAGTTTTAGACAAGGTAAAGGAAGTTCAAGGGACAATAAAAACAAAACACATAAAAATAAATAACGATGGGAAACATAACACCCAGCAAAAATGTGAAAGATTTCATACCTGTACACAGGGAATCCTAGCAGGATAAAACGAACTCTCAAATAATTGCACAGTTGTTACAAAGAGGATGCAAAAGGCAGGACACGTGTTCAAGAAAACCTCCCAGCAAGGAGGTTCAGAGCAGGAGGAAATTTCCAGTTCTGTGGGCAGACAAGAGCCAGAGCCGGTCTCCTGGGGAGACCTCTGCCATAAGCTGCCAACCCAAGGTGAGACTGACACATGTCGGAGATGTCTCTGATACTCTTGATCTTCTCTCAGAGCAAAGAGTTGAAGTCATTGATTGACTCTGTTCCTTTCAGCCCCATTTTCAAGAGGTCATTTGATAAGGTACAAAAGTTTTTCCTAAGCACCACTGGCCCACAGCACTTTTCAGGTCACCCTGACCTTTGAAAGATTTGATTTTCAGCTTCCCAAGAGTTAACACCTGACAGCATCTTTGCAGTGGTACGACGATGGGTGCCGGTGTTTGTTATCACCAGGTGAGGTACATCAGCTCTGGGGGCAGCGGGATTCAGCTGCTTCAATGTGGAAATCACATCAGTGGTGGGTCTGCAGGGGTCACGGGGATGGCATGGTCCTTTCCGTGGGGACCTCCAGCATGGAGGGAGGTGTGGATGAAGGGAAGGGGAAGGTGGTGCCATCTGAGCTGGTCGTTGTGAATGCAATTGAACTGCGCGTTCACGTCGTAACGGGTGGGAGTGAACACGTACTGAGGAGTAAAGGACAATGAATTGCTTTTCAGATAAGAACAAGATACTTAAAATGCAAAGTAAGCAGAGACATATGGTTGGGATTCAAAGAAGGGGGAGTGATGCAGTCAGAGAACTGTCAAGGGAAATTATTTTAATAACTATATTGGGAATACAATGTAAATCTGTCATCCAGCCTTACTGGAGAAAAACTGAACCCGTAAAATTCTCCAAAAGAAAAAATGCACGGTTACAAGAAAGCATCTTGGATTATTACAGATCTTTTACACAGTTCATGTGATAACAAGAGTGTCAACAAGTGTGTTATTGTTTATCTGGAAAAAACTTCAAATATTCTCATTTTACCTGTAAGGATTACTGATGGCGTTTACCTCTAATTTTCTATTCTAGATTTTTTTTTTTCTTGGCACTTAGTATGTTGCATAAAATATTTCAGTGAAAATCTCTATGCCTACTTATATTTTAGTTCATCTTTAACATCTATGCATACCAAATTCCTGCATTTTACCTGTTTCTCACTTTTCTATGTCTTCTGTTTATATTTATACATGCATACATAAATGTGCACAGCAACTCCCGCAGTCTACAGCCCACTCACCCCAAATAAGCAGCCTCTCCATTTCGCTAAGACTGAACACAACTGTTGCTTTATCTACAATGTTATGGAATGGCAAATATAAGTTTACTCCAGATTGTTACATTACATTGCTTTTCTGGCTTCACCAATCTATGGTTGTCTCTCTGTTGGTTTTAAATTTAGCCTTCTAGTATTCAGCTTATTGTCTAAAAAAAAAGAGGAATAGTGGGCTTTTAAGATAATAAGTGTATGTCCTTATATAATAACTAGCAACTTATTGACACCTTCTGGAGAAATGAGGACAGTGTAGCTTATATCTAATGGCATGGGATTCTATAATTCTATAAAATTCTATAATTCCATAAAATTCTGTTTTATGCAAAGTTATTCAGACTGTATTTTAACTGAGAAATGTTTATCCTGTTCCACCCAGTTGTTCCTTTCTTACCCTGTGTAAACAATTTTCTTCTTGTCTTTTCTTAGTGACCATTCACTTGAAATGCTGGAATACAAAATTAATACAGGAGAGTAATTTTTTTTCACTAGATAGAATGTTGTATTGTTTTTACCTTTGACTGTTTTCGTATTTTTAAACATTCTTCTTTTTGGGGGGTACCTGTTTTCTCTAACAATACACCATTAAAATCATGTTACGTTCCAGTTGTGGATACACTAAATGTTTGAATTCACTAAATTGGAAAGGATTTTCAAGAATAACCTTTGTGTATAACTTTTATTTACATTTTTAATGAATTGGAATAACTTCATTAGCCCAACAATATCACTGCTACTGCACATAAGACTTTGGCATTGATTATCTGAGATAATGCTTCCCAGAATCTCTCCTAAGATTGTATTTCATACTAACACAAAAGCAGTTGCACAGGCGTGACACGAGTCTCCAGTGCCGGACAGAGAGTTGGGGGTGTTGGGATGTGCAGGGGGATCTGAAAAACAGAAGAATCCCTCTTAGAATCAAAATGAAAAGTAAATTTTACATGATTTGCCTAGGCTAGGAGATAATTAAATAAATCACATATTTAATGGTCTGTGAGATACACAGAAAGAATCCCTGATTTTTCAGAGTACTTTCATATCAGTGTGTGCTAAATTAGCTTAAACAATGCAACTGGAATAGAACATTGTCTGTAGCTCAGACTTTTTACTTAGATGGTAATCAGTCACCAACTGGGAAAAATTTAGTTTTAGCCAGTAGGTTATTTTTTTTTCCTTTTTTTTTTTCTTTTTCCATTTACATGATTAAATCCTTAGCAGCTGTTTGATTGAAGAGCGTTGCTTACTGAAAGTAGCTTGTGATGTGTCTGAAAGCTTTTCCAGGTAGTGCGAAAAACCAAGTGTGAAAGACAGAAGATGGGAGTCCTGCTCTGCATCTTCTGTATGCCCAAGGGAGGTTTCACCGTGACAGTTCGCCTTCTATTTAAGAAGAAAAGACCATAAAGGCATAATCCCACAGACACTGATCTCATCCCCATTTGCACAGAAAGAATTTCCAAATAAAATAATTCTTTTTCTATCCATACTCTGACAATCTTTATTTTGGATGAGGGATTCTCTCCGAAGCTAGAACGTGTCCCATTCGCACCTGCACGAGGCACACGTGTACCCTGGTTTATGGGATGTGATTGCTTCGAGGACTTTATGGCTTGCAGAAACATGTTTTTCTCATTTCCTTTTATTTCAGATTTTCATAACAGAAAGGCATAACACTGCATCGTCCCATTACAGTGCTATTAGTAGCAGGAATCAGTAAGGGTTTTTTGTAAATCAAGTGATTTGCTTTTCATTTTAACCAATTTCAGTTGTGCTTTAAAAGGTTAGGAAGAATAATTAGACAGTCAACAAAAAAAGTACTGAATTACTCCCAGCTTGCTAAGTACATCTGAAATTGTGGTTAAAAAAACTCAAAGTGCTGGTGTTAGAGGCAAATGGATCCAGCCAAAACCAGCCTCCCGTACAGAGGCTGTGCCGGTGCGTGAGCATTTAACCTGTCTTTGGGAGAGGCTGCAGGAGGCAGAGAGCTGCAGTCACCGTAACCCTGGGGGCGTGGAGTGGACCCCCCCAGCACCTCTGCTGATCTCCCCCAGCCTAAACGGGGCTGTCCTCCGTCAGGACCAGTGGTCGGTGTTTGTTTAACCAGCGAGATTAGGATGGGATTGCGTATCCCAATTGTTCCCTCTGCTGGAAACCAAAGACCTGTCAAAGCGGGAATGTGCTGTTTGGGCACCCAGCGACCTGGCGATGCCAATGCGCCTGGGAATGGCTTTCCGCTTAAGGGAAAAAGATGGAAAGCTTTGAAAGAAAAAGAAAATGTTGCTAGATTTTTGGTTCAGTAAGGTTTTTCTGATTTAAAACTAGATTTTTGCAAATCAATTAACAGAAATAGCAATTTTATTTTCTACATTTCTTCTGCTTTGCAAAGCATCAAACTGCTGATAACAAATCCATCTCGAGGCAAAGAATATAGCTTTTCTATTTCTGTATTTTCTCAGTGATAAATTGAGTACAGTAATGAAAAAATGTAGGAGAGCGATGAAAGGGCTGCAGAGAGAACAAGTGCTCGTCCTTTCCCTTCTCTCTGCATTTACCCAGTGAACAATATGAGTCACAGAAAACAGGGAAAATCTATGGCATCAGAAATTGAAGAATGATTATCTGCAGAGAGTCTGCTTCTTCATTGATGGAGAAATGGTTGCATGACAAAATAACTGTGGGTAAGAGATGAAGATCCTTCGATTTGCTTGGAAAAAAGAAAGCTGTCATATTCGTCTTTCAAACAACTTTCAGCACCATAACAAATTTTGCCCATCAGCCTTCATTCAGTGCGCATCCTTCCCGCCTCGCAGAGCAGGCTCTGGTTGGTGGTGATACTTTGGGGCTGCTATCTGTCTCCTCTCCTGCCGTAACTTTGGGGTTTAGGCCAACGTGCTTCTTCCAGAAGCACTGCGCTTGGAGACACGTCTCCATCCCTCCTCGGAGAAGTGGTGGTTTGCTTCCAGTTTGGGGCCAGCCTCTATCATACACGTTATATACATCATTTTGCTGAGCTCTTTTACTTTCAGTCTTTGAAGAACATAGAAGGACATAAGCATTGGAGGTATTAGCACAACAGTGTAAAAGCGATCCCTGAAAATCACTGATAGTTTTTAATAACAGAAAAGATCTGCCAGATATTTTAGTCTATTTTTTTAAAAAACTTTCTGGATTTTACTAAAATATTTATGAAAAAAATATTCAATGTAAGTAGTTCTTAGTTAAATGTTTAGATATTCTAAGTGAAAATCAATCACAGTGATACAATTGATACGTAATTGGTAAGATTTTCTTAATATTTTTTGCTCATTAATTTTAGTAATGAATTTAACCCTTTTGTAGTTGCTTCTATTACTTGAAGTTTTACGCAGTGGTACTCTCTGAATTTATAAATTTATTCCAATGCACATGTTATGAATGACTTCTTGGCTTGGTAACAGTCCTCCAAGTGTGATGGAAGGGGCCCTCCCCGCTGCCTGCCTCCGGGGCAGTTGCTCCACCTTTGCTGGGGCCGTTGCTCACAAAACCTGGGTGAGAGTGAACCTTCCAGAAGCGACGCATGGTGAGAACGTAGCCAAAAGCCACCACGTATTTTTGGTTTAGTGATGCAGAGAAAACTCCTTGCTTCGATGAATCAATAGCAAAACTCTCACTGACTTCAGCAAACCTCTCAAGTATAAATTCACTTTTCGTTCAATTCCCATGTTCATAGAGTAGCTCATTTTAAGTTGGTTTTGACGAATCTGAGTAGATTTACCTATTTGAGATATTGCTGCTGAAGATACATAAACTATTTTAATGTGACCTTCCCAGAGTCCAAGGACTGTTGGTGCACACCGTCGTCGTTAGCAGCTCGGCTGGTAAGGATGCAGCGGGAGGGACAGCACCCATGCAGGTGCCCACTTCTGAGGTCTTTCCAAGTCTCTCACGCCTTCATAAACTTTTACTGTGGTTAAAATTGACCATTACCTTTGAGAAGTGACAGTGCCACAAGTAGAGCAGGTAAAGGCCAATGTTTCTGTACTGAAATGAATGATTCAGGAAAAATGTTGTAGATGTGAATCCAGCTGTGTCAGCCTTTAACCAGCCAGCATCCGCTTCCAGGAAACCTTCCTGCCCCTGTGACTCCAGGATACTGTTGATAGAAATACAATAGGTACGACAGAACAGATAGAACGCTTGCTTACACATTTTTAACTTGATTTTTCCTTCCAAATCTGCACTAGCATGTCCCTGTGGCAATGTGGATCTTTATTCTATAATTTAAGACTGATATTCAAGTTGGTCTAAAATAAATTGATCACTGATAACAGATAATAAGTGATAATAAATGTCTCGTTAAAAGACAGAGGATATTACATTAGTTTATACAAATTATGATTATACTGCTAATGATAGGAGAGAGGTCAGAGGAAAAGAGATTAATCAAAAACTTACAAAAGAACTACTTTTATGAAGTTTTCCTCATGGTTTAGCATTGACTTGAATTGGAAATAAATGAAAAATCAAGATATAGCCATTTTTCTTCACAGCTCACCCGTAATTTATTTTATCAGAACCAGTGTGCCAATGCTACTTCTGCGTACAAGACAAAGTGCATTTAATAAGCAAGAGGTGGGGACCTTTAGGCAATGCTCTTCAATCAAAGTGCTGTTAAGGAACTAATCATGTAAATGTAAAAAAGAAAAAAAAGTATTCTTTGTTTTCCCAGTTGGTGACTGATTGCCACATAAATGAAGATTCGTGCCACACTAGCACGGGCTCTTTTCTGCTCCTTTACATTATTTACTCTACTGATTTAAAAGCTATATTAACTATATTCTAAAAATCATATGCGTTTTGGAGGTATTTTACAACTCACTAAATATTGAGCTCATCTTATTTTATTTTGTCAAACATGATAAAAAAATCTTTGTGCAATATTTGATTACAATGGGGAGGCTTCAGCTGGACAAAAAATGATGCTACATGGAGAGTCATCTAGACGGTTACCTGCATTTTTATGTTAAATTAACCATGGTGGGTGCAGGTAGGGTGGGAGTAGTTTGGACCTTTCACATTCTTTCTGGTGGGCTGCGCTGAGCTGCTGCAGGCAATGAGCCAGCGCTGCCGCCTGCACCATCTCCTGCGACTGTCCCACAATCTCAGGTCACGCATTGCACCAGGGCGGATAATCTGTGAGCTGTCCTTGGGGTTACACTTACGGCACATGTCTGAAATGCTCCAGGGGATGGAAGTTCTTTCTCTTCCTTCCATTAACTCTTTTCACCAGCCATAAGGAGGTGAGATACCACGGGTCAAGACTGGGACAGTAGGGGGGACAACTGGGACAACTCAGAGGCATCGATGTTTAGGAGCGTTACAATGTTGCTGGGCAACTGGGCAATTAATAGGTTCTGTAGATCAATATGGCTTGAAAAATTCTGAAATTTTATTTTTCAGTAAGTTGCAGTTTCCACTTGGCCTGGCTTTCAAGGAACTTCCTTCCCAAAGAAAAACCTTATTCACCCTTGCCTCAAGCTTGGAATTTAGGATGGGACTTCATCCATGAAGGGTTTCTTCTCTGAAACCCAGACCCTTCTAAATGCAACAATATAAATTTTGTTTTAAACTCAATGAACTACATATAAATTTAAATCTTTGCTGTTGATTTACTCTTGCTCATCTCCTCCTGTTTGACAAAGTCAGTGGTTACTGACTCCTGGGACGCGCCCTTCATCGCCTTCATGGCCCTTGCCTGGACTCGCTCCACTCCCTCTGTGCTTCTCTCTTCCAGGGGACCCAGCGCGGGACCCAGCACTACAGATGGGTCTCACCAGGGTTGAGCAGAGGATATAGTTATATTTCTTGTGGCAACTCTAATGCATTCTGGAAAAAAAAAGAAAAAGTCTATAAAGTGCAGCAAGGGATTTTTTTAAGTGCTGACAAATGATTTTACAACTCTAAAAAGCACAATTATCTTTTATGATAGGCATTACAGTACAATGTGTTCAACTATAAAAACAATTTTTTGGAAATTTTTTTTTGGTCATATTTACAGTTGTTTTTATTTTAAAATGAGTTATCTTAGATGTGGCTTTTGGAGGTGTTTAGGGGATCAAAATTGTTTACGGGTCTGAGAATGGAAACAGTGTACATGTTTGCCAGAGAGGTGGAAGATTTATGTAGACATAAACAATTTTATAATCTTGACAAAATTAAGGACATTTTAAAACAGAGAAATATTTTCTTGCTTCTTGGAGCATTCAAAGCACACTGATTTATGATAACTTATGAATTTTGCATTGTAATAGTGTGACTTTCAATTCACTAACCACTTGACTGATAGCAATCTGTGTAAAGTCCAGGCTTTAAGGGCATTCTTTGCAATCCTGCCATTTTTAGCTTGGGAGTCACAAATATTTGGCATCATCTGCTTTCTATATGAAACCACTGGCTAGAGGATGCCCTCTTCCAAAATACATAGAGGCAAGCTTGGGTTTATACCTGGGCTGGGGGTCAAGAGCCAGTGATGAAGCTCCACAAGCCCATCCAGATGCCTCACTGGCTAATTAGTAGCTGTGCTGGATTAGCAGCATTAACACCTGCGTGGGACATCGGCCAGTGTAATCTCCTGGAAATAAGTTACATCTGTTTCTGCTAATTAATACACCTCACAGTAGTCACAGTGGTTTCGGGTTGGCAATATTATTACTTTTTTGTTGCCTGGTGGTGGTTATTGATGAGCTCTGCAGATGGTCGAAAGGCGTATTGAAGACCCTGCTAGCTGGTAATGCAGTCCCCCTCTTTTCATTCACATACAGTTCAAACGTATTGCTTGTTCCTAAGAACCACATTTCAACTTGGGAATCTTTTTTTTTTTTTTCATAAAAACTTTCTTTTGATTAACTGTCCTTTTTTTTTTCTTTTTTTTTTTCCCCCCCTAGATTTCAGCATTATGGTTGTATCTGTTTTTTCAGTCACAAATTGCTTCGTCCATCTGACTAAAATGGGGAGAGTAAGAGAAGGGAAGAATAGGAAATTGGAGTTTTCTTACAAGAAATCTTCATGCAAGTGCATATGCTAAAATTTATGAAAACCTTAGGAAAACAGAATCGTTTGTAAAGCGGAAGGTTTTCCAGATGCTGGGGGATCTGATGATTGCAAACTGAAAAGTCATATAGATTCTCAATTAGTAGCAAATGGAGTTCATCACTGGTTTTAATAACCTTCATAAGCACATTTTAATTTTTATATGTATTTGTCATAAAAACTAATTATTACATCCAAGCCATAAAAAGAAGAACAATAATCTATTTCTTCTGTCATGTTAGTGATTTCTAGATATTACACAAGTTAATGAAATCAATATGCATATTAGAAAAGCGAAGCAATGAATTATTCTGTCTGCAGAGAGAAATCAATGCTTCACCTTATTTTTTTCAGTATCTGCAGCAGACAGCTCAGGTCACGAAGGTCCCTAACCTGTCATTCCAGCAACGTGGGGTTCCGAGAGGCAGCTGATGGTAACCCCCCAGTGAAATGCAGCATCCTTGTCTGCTGCAGGCAAGCCGTCCCCTGGCCACAGAGGGAACATCTCTTGGAGCAGCCACGTGTGCTCCCGTCACTGCCACGCCTGGGAGGGAGGGGGGAACCGAGCCACGGACCCGCTGCCATCTGTTTCTGGAATTAATTGCTAGAGATTATTAGCCCAAGTCAAGCCCTAATGCATTTTGTCTCTGATAAACATTTAAAAAAAAAAAAAAGTATTTTTCATTTTCACAGCTAAATTTAATTATTTTTTTTTTAAATTTTAAAAGGCAGATGTACAGAAAATATTACAAAATCTCTGTATATGTGGAAAAAAATGTGCCTTCAAAGAGGGGCTCTAGGAAGATCTGGAGATGGTCC
>NW_009594194.1:0-5031 GCF_000690535.1 Cariama cristata | reverse complement strand
AAATACAATTACAGTATAATATTTCCACGTAAGGTGGGCCACGTTTCAATGCTAGCTAGAGTGACTTCGATGTACGTGCCTACAAATACAATTACAGTATAATATTTCCACGAAAGGTGAGCCGCGTTTCAATGCTAGCTAGAGTGACTTTGATGTATGTGCCTGGTCTACGATACAACGCAGAGCAGGAGAGAGGCAAGACGTGGAACAAACACATCAGCGTCACCAACCTGGCTGCAGAGATCCACATGGCATTTACCTTCGCTCTCACAAAGGCATCCTCACCTTTCCCCAAAGAAAAGCCTTGCACTTGCCCTACACGTGAGTTAACAGCAAGATGGATGAACGACTCTGCGAGCTGAACACATCAGCAGAAAGTGCCATGGAAAAAAAGCCCAAATTTCACTTGGAAGCCTCCACAGTGAAACAAGTCCCCTGGAACACGAGAGAAGAGCAGGCTCTGGCGAGGCACCTTTACAGCACCTGACCTGCAAGACAGGTCAGTGCCCAGGGTTAAAAGGCTCTCACGCAGCTCTGAGAACTGAGTCAGAGGGCAACCTCCACAAAAACTTCCATGGATTTGGCACATGCATTTCTAATGTCCTTTGAAAGCCTCAGTCATCGGCTCTAGAAGTCTGGAAACAGACTGAAGACAGGAGTTCAGAGTTCTTCTTCCTCCAGTGTCACACTTTAATCTTAATCCTGTTTTTCCTATTCATTCTCTACTTCAGTGTTACAAGGTTTTGATAAATACAGGTTAATAAACGTACCACTATTGCACTAAATCTCTCTTTTGTATGTGTGATTGTAAATCAGCAAATATTCCTCACGCAGAACACAATCACAGTACCCACCACTGGTTTTGCGCTGTCAAAAATGCTAGTCAATTCTTTAGATCTGTTCAAGCATTTTTAATTTTTCCTTGTGAATATTTTTCCCAGTTTTCTTGTTATCAGCATTGAAAACATTGCCTGAAATAAACACGATCAATGAGACGTCACCATTTTTTACCCAAATCCCTTGTTTTATTGTCCTTTTGATAACATTTATTACTATCTATCTTACACAATAGAAGTTCAGGAAATGTAGGAGAGATCGTAACAGCCAGCACACTAGCAATAAGGGTGTAGTTTGCTTTTTTTTTACCAAACCAAAGCTATTAAGATCTACAGCAATACAGATCTACAGCAGCTACGCACCACTTTTGTTAAAGAACATGTGAGGTAGGTGAACCCGGCGGTACAAGAGAGGGCACTGCTCCTCCAGGACTGCAAATGAAACCCAGTTATCAAATTTCACTGTGTCGAACTTTAAGCTTAGAACTTCCAGAACTTATCACAGGTGTCAGATTTGAGACTCTTCCTTCTCCCACCAGCAAAAAAAAAAAAAACCAAACCAACAAACCAAACACCACCCAGCTTCTCATTGTTTAATGTACATAAACTGCTCTTTACCTAGTAGCCATGTAACTTCCGTGTTTGTTTTGTTCTGCCCTTTTTTTTAAAAAAAACTTAAGCATTTACCCAGCACAAGTAACGCTGTGGAAATGTCTTTACCTCACAAGATATCCATTATCTTGTGAAAGTCTCCAACTGCTGGAGTGGCTGGAAAAAACACTGAGGGATTTCATCAGTGTTCATGGAAAAATAATCTCTTGCCCAGACCAGGAAAGGTATTTTGGTTTACCGCAGTAGTTCCTTCTTCCCGCCCCGTAACACAACTGATTAATGTCACCTTGTCACCCAGTAAACTGAAAGCTAAATTTCACCATAATTCAGCATGCAGAAGAACAGATTTGCAAATTAAAGTCATGGCAGAGGCTTCGGAGCATTCTAGTCTTGCCGGGGACCAAAGCCGATTATGATAAAAATGTGAAGCAGGGCACTCCAAAGAGAGGTGCAAAGAAACTTTTCAGATAAAATTCAGACAAAATCTTTTCCCTTTGAACATACATGTCTGTCTATCTTTTTACTTCACGAAACGGCTCCCCGAAATATAGTGTTTATTAAAATACTATATAAATATTCAAATGATAATCACAGAAGTAGCAATACAAAGTAGTTGAACTCCTGCTTGACTACAGCTTAAGGCTACCAGAAGGAGGCAGGGAGTATGTCGGAGGTGAAGGATCCTGTCTGGCCAAGAGAAGTCTGGAAAACTGCAGGTGTGTTTCTGTGAAGGCCAGTAAGATTGGGGAAAAATAATCACCTAGGTCGAACAGTTTCAGAAGACTAGAGAATCATTTTTGTCTACATAAGACTTCTAAAAGGCACCTATTAAAAAAGTGCTGTCTTCATTTTACTGGGATCTAAGTCTCATCCCACTGTTGGGAATCATCTTTGCTCTGTTGGGAATTAATTTGATTCAAGATGGTTGTTCTCACGTTGGCACCCAGGAAGCCTAAGGATCCATCACCAACAACGAGCAACAGCACATACTGCCTGGTTCAAAAGTCTGATCTCTCCTCATAAAGAATCTAAAATACGTTTTATCACACTTGTTGATTCTCCATGCCTCTCCTTTTTCCACTGCATCCTCAGAAACAGGGTGGCAGAACTACAACATTAAGGAAAAGCCACAAGCCTAACAGTTTCCAGCTTCATTCCTTCTCACTCTTCCCTGGAATAGTAGGCGGTCTGGGGGGGCTTCTGCGGTGTTTTTTCACTGAGAAGTGCCTTGAGACCAACAGCCAAGGGAAGTAGGCAGCCAGCAATCTATACATTTTCCCTTTTATCCAGGAACTGTTGATCTCCAGACTGACCACCCAGCAAACAGCTGCCAAGTGACTCCTCTCATCTGGCACTGAAAATGTTACCCCAGCACCTGAGTGTCCTTATTCAGATTTCAGTAAAAGAAATGGCAGTAATCATCACAGGGCTCCTAAGTCTATCAGTATTTTGGCAGGTGAAAAGCTTCCTTAGAAGGCACAAAAAAGCCAGCCTATTAAATAGGGCATTATTTTTGAAATCTCTGTCAGGAAGCCAACGCTACACTTACCTTTACAGATTTTAAAAGCTCATCTTGAAAAGCTAGCTATCTTGCATTTAGCTCACTACAGTGAATGGTCCAGATGCAAGGGGAGTCTGAATTCAGGAACTAACTTACATTTTGGCAGCAGATACGGTAGACAAGTCCAGTAAGCAAAAGCTCACGTTCAAAAGAGTAGCAACTGTGCTACATGCACTCCTGTCTGGGAAATCCGTCCTAGAAATCCTAACTGAAACCCAAAATACCATCTTTCCTGGTCCTCCCTGATTTAAGAACTCTGGCCAAGTTTCCAACATTCACCATGATTCAGCCTAAAAAAAGCAGTGTGGTATAATCAAATCGTAAATGCAGTCTAATTTTCTAGACCCACCTCCAAAGAGCAAGCAAAATTAGGGTTCTGAAGATCGGTTTAGCTCTAGCCAACACTACTTTTTGCCAGCATACACAAAGCTTTCCATATGTAATTTCAGTACTTACCTACAAGGCCTTCAATAAAGCCTTGATACTTCAGACGGTTTAGAGTTTTACAGCACTACTCTTCCTCAGCCAACGTGGCTCGAGAAATGGGATGCTACTAAAAACACCTCTCAGATAGGCATGAAAAAGATCCTGACCCTTTGAGGCTATTAGAAGAATTGTACTTTAAATAGGACAGTCAGCCCAAACCAGGCTAATTCCAATTTATTTCCCTCAGAGGTAAGCTTTCTATGCAGTTCCCATTCCAAAACAGTTCTAGGATGGGAGATGAGTAGAACCGATGTTACTAAGATACACCACGGTCAATGCTGGCACTATGACAGTGATTGGCAAAGTGATCCTCATATTCATTAATCTCTAGGCTGCTACACATGGGCAAAAAAAAATTGCCTCCTAAAGAGATCACCTAGAAGCATGTTTGATTACCATCACAGATTTAGTCCTTCCCAGGAGAAAAAAAACAAACAAACACGTGCCCTGAGCCTGGTAATAGAAGACAGCCTCCTAGAATACCAAATTCCCCATATACACTGTGCCAGCACAGCCTTTGTTTTACATTATACAATATTAATTTTAGCAAATGACTGCTTGTTCTCACGTGATGACACGCCATAAAACGAGAACCAACTCATTACCCTCATAAAGGATTTGCCTTCACTTCATGAGTAGTCATTTCTGTTCAAAGTACAAATTAAAAACTATTTAACAATTAAGAACGGATACACCAAGTTAACTGAAATGGCGCCGTTCTGTAACTTTTGCCTAAATTAAAAAAGCTATACTTTATTAAAACACCCACCTCTAAAGTAAGCAGGCAATATAAACCACGAATTAAGCTTCACAAAGTACTTTCAGAATACTAGAAGCCAAGTTCTTACTTCGGCTCCCTAAGAAAAAGGAACACGTTGGCCAAGGTCATAAATGGCAAATCGAGAAGTTAAATCGCCTGACTTCATCATATGCTTTACTAAGCGGAGCACAGGCTTCCTTATCCTGTCAGCAGCCCTAAAATAAGAAAATTGCATCCTGATATGCTCCTTCCAGGCTTTAAAAGATCATGAAATCCTGAGTACACATTGAGTACACATTAAATACAATAATCTCTCAAGTAAGAGAATCTCTGTAGCGAGCGCATATTACAGGCAGATGTGATTTTTAGAGGTCATGATAGACAAGACTATGAGAATCACTATTGCTGTGCTGGAAAAAAAGGGGGTTTATGTGCCTGTCCAGGCTGCTTTTTCAGTCTTCCTAGGTTCCGTTTATATATAGACCCTAGCATCTTTTTCACCGAGTGATCTCCGTTCATACTAAAAGTAGGATTTTTGAAGCAGAGTAGCCAGAAGGCAGCCTTTGCGCTGTCACCCGAGGAGTCACCTTGTGCTGCTGCACGCTGATAAGGGGAAGAAATAGAAGACGAGAGGAATAAAAAAGCACGCCCCCGGGACAGGCTTTTTTATTTCACCTTTAGGGCCCATGCCCTCCGGTTCAGTGCCCCGCCGGGCGGGTCCGGGGTTGGACAGCGACCTCAGCCCCCGGAGGCGGGGTCCGGCCCGGGCAGGGGAA